>NC_141554.1:112870000-113030000 GCF_021556685.1 Rattus norvegicus
TTGAATCTTCATCAGTTTCTGAGAGCAGTTTTCACTGTGCAGCTGAAATTGACTTGGAACTCAGTCAGTATCCTAGGCTGTCCTTGAATTTGTGATACTTCTGCCTCAGCCTCTCCAGTTCTGAGGAGACAGGCATGTATGCCTGGAGGCTTTTAATTTGAATAAAATTTAGTTCATCAACTACTTCTTTCACAAATCATGTATTTGGTGTTACATTTGAAAAGTCACCCCACACCCAATCTTTGCATGCAGTGATGGCTATAGATACAGCACAACTCCCAGCATTCTAATCTTAAAGAAAAATGGATTTGTTTTGTTGGTAATTATGTAACACTACTGTGTGTGAGCTCTATGGATAACATGCTGTCACAGTGTTGAGAGATGGGATAAACCTTGAGGGTGTTCTCGGTGTTAGCTTTTTGTCTAAGCTCTACCCCCACGGTTAGCTGGCAACAGCCAGGTATGCTCCACCCCATAGTTACCTGGCAACTGCCAGGTGTGCCTGACTCACTATAAAAGGGGCTGCTTGCCCCCTCCTCACTCTCTTATTCTCTCTTGCTCTCTTACTCTCTTATCCTCTTCCCCCTTTGTCCCTTCCCTCCCCATTCCCTTCCCCACTTCTCTCCACGTGCTCATGGCCGGCCTCTACTTCTCTACTTCTGTCTCTTTCTTTGCCCTACTACCCTCTTAACTCTCCTCCCCATACCCCAAATAAACTCTATTCTATACTATACCATCCTGTGGCTGGTCCTTCAGGGGGAAGGGATGTCTCAGCCTGGGCCTGCACCCCCCTTCCCCAAAACCCCATAGAACATATCCCCCTCCTCTCTTTCTTTTTATAACATCACTCAGTGTTGCCCTCCAGTAGTATGTATTTGAGCTATTTTTGTCATGTATGTAAGGTATGTGTCTAGGTCGATTTTTGTACACATTTTGTCATGGTAACAACTCTCTCAAACAGTGTGAACTTATGAGCTGAGTGAAGAGTCTCCTTTCTCTTTGGCGGATCATGTCACTTTCCGTAGTGTCTCTCAATGTCTGTGTCCCTTTAGCAGGGCAGAATGGCTGGGGGAGCCTGGGGATGGCTCTGTCTCCCAGTCCTACTCCTTCCATTCACCTACCCACCACACACACACACACTCACACACACACACTCACACATACACTCACACACACACACACACTCTCTCACACACACACACACTCACACACACTCACACACACTCTCACACACACACACTCACACACACACACTCTCTCTCTCTCTCACACACACACACACACACACACACACACACACACACACTCACACACACACACACCATCCATGCAGCAGGCTCCAGAGAGCTAGACTTGAGTATGCCATTCCCTAAGGTTGGTCAGGCTGTGCTGCTGTCATGTCAGCAAGTTAAGTTCTAGTAAAATTGTTTTTCCTGGGGCCTTTAAAAGAAGAACAGAATGCTCTGGCATATTTCAGAATGTTTTCTTTTCCCTCCCCCACCCCCTTCCAGAAGCCAGGGTTGGGTGTTTCTGATACTGGCTGTGAGCTGGTGAAGCTCCTGGAGGCAAAACAAACGCCTGGTGCTACCCAGGGAGGGTTGCAGAGAGAATTTGGAACTCTCAAGCTTGTCCACAGCCTCCAGCAATTTGTCAAGTACAGTCTGGGCTTTTCTGACCGGGCACTGGCCTCTGCGAAAGGGTTTTTGTTTTGAGAGGTTGTCATTATAAGTGTGGAGGTGGTTTGCCCTGTGGATTTTACAAGTGTTGTGTTGTTGACTAGGACAGGGACACCTGTCTGTAATACCACTACTCACAGGAAGATCAGGAGTTCAAGGTTATCTTTAGCTATAAACAAGAGTTCTAGTTCAGTCTGGACTGCGCAGGACCCTGTCTCAAATGCAAAAGAAGGATGAAGCACGTCTTTTTGTATAGCCTTTCTTTTGTTAGGACTGTATGGAGACTTTGTATGTCCAGATTGGGGTGTGTGTGTGTGTGTGTGTGTGTGTGTGTGTGTGTGTGTGTGTATCTTCATTCAGTTTGCCTCCATGATTATACAGTTTTTCCAGAGCAAAAATATTTATCTCTTTTTTAAAAAACAGGGTCTCACTATGATGCCCCCGGTAGCCTGGAACTCCAAACTTCCTGCACCACCATGCCCTAGTTACTTAACTGTGTTCTTTTTTGTCTTCAGGGCCTGGTACTAGATGTTCAACACACAGTATATGTGGCCACCACCACCGACAACAACACACAACAGAAAACAGACATTGGACAGTATAAGACCTGGGCTGTGACATCTACAGCCGTCCTCTTCATCCCTCCTAGCCTTGGTTTCCTTAACATTTGATGCTTTCCTTACTTGCTTCTTTCTTTTCTTTCTTTCTGTCTTCCTCTACTAGGATAGAACCACACGAGTTCAGGAGTCTAACCTGTCCACGCACCATGTATGTAAGAGGTTTTCTCTAAGGATTTGTTCACTGAACAAAGGCCTGGTGGAATGGCTGACTCTACAGAAGGAGGGTTTTGGCCTTGATGCTTTGATGGCAGATTCTGGTAAGTTTCCCCTGCCCATCCCACAATGGGGTACCTGTCTAGGCGAGTTGTGACTGCTCCTAAGGGTTTAATACCCTTGTAGGAGAAGAGCACAAATGGGTCACATGGGTTAAACTGGCCTGAAGTGTATGGAAAAACAATTCACCAAACTTTGGAACTCAGCAGCTTCTCTTCATGTTATCCAGGAGAACAGGGGCTGTGCTCCAACATGTGTGTGGGACAACAATTTGAAGCCTGATGTTCAGCCCGTCAAAACCACACAGACTTATGTAACATGACCCAGTTCCTTGATTTTATAAAGGCGGAGGATGGGTGGGGGAAGGGAATGCAACTGGGAGAAGAGAATGTAGTTATTTACCAGTTCCTTTCTAAGGGCAAAAAACAGAATGTTCAGCATTCAAGGGAGGGGCGGGAGTTGGGTTCTGCCTGAGTAATTCTTGCTCACTGGAAAGACAGGGTCAGGTGACAAACTTCCATAGCTAAGTCTGGCACCAGAAAGGGCCCTGCCCAGAGGCAGGGTAAATACCTTCCTGAAATCCTAGTTTCCCCAGACCTTTGTAACATTGCCCTGGTGTCCCATTTCCTAGGCAGTGCAGGGAAGGTTAGACTCATCTAAGCTTTAAGCCCTGCTGGGAAATTGGAGGTACTGAAGAGAGGTCAGTTGGGAGGACTTGAGACCAAGTGCTAAAGAGCCTCTGACCTGCAAAACACACACACACAGACACACAGACACACAGACACACACACACAGACACACACACACACACACACACAGAGACAGACAGACAGACAGACACACACTCCATACTGTTGCTGAGGCTGTGCAGTCCATGTGGGCCTGCAGCCATCACCCACCTGTTTTATCTTTTACAGTACTGACATGGACTCTCTTCATTATGCTGACCCTTACCTTTTTACCTACCTCCCCATTTTGTCCCAACTCCACTTCTTTTTTGGGGACAAGGTCTCACTACATAGACTAAGCAGGTCTCAAACTCATGATATAGTCCCCATTCTGGCTGGCATGGAACTCACAGTGATTCCCCTGCCTCTGCTTTTCACAGACTGGGATGACAGTTGTGCATCATCACACTTGGCCTCTTGCCTTTTTCTAAATGTGAAAGAAGCACATGTCTCTGCCTCTCTTGCAGACTTTAAGCTTCTAAGATCATGTTGAAGTTTCCGGAGGGAGTGGTACAAGGAAATTATGGGGAACCATCAGACCTTCCATAACACCTTATTTTCTGTCTTCCTCTGTATGGTCCTGACTGCTTTGTACTGCTAGGTTTGGGGAACTGGCTGTTATTGCATAATTAATTCATACACATTAAGAAAATCTTTAAAATCTGAACGAAAGCTATATTACCTCAGAGCATGTGCCTGGTGTGGTGGCTTTTGTCTGCAATCCCAACACTTGAGAAAGTAGGGAAAGAGAGTGTAATGGTTTGAATATGCTTTGTTCACAGAGTGGCACTATTAGAATGTGTGGCCCTGTTGGAGTAGGTGTGTCACTGTGGGTGTGGGCTTTAAGACCCTCATCCTAGCTGCCTGGAAGTCAGTATTCTGCTCACAGCCTTCAGATGAAGATGTAGAACTCTCAGCTCCTCCTGCCTGGATGCTGCCATGTTCCCACCTTGATGATACAGGAGTGAACCTCTGAACCTGTAAGCCAGCCCTAATTAAATGTTGTCCTTTATAAGACTTGCCTTGTTCACAGTGTCTGTTCACAGCAGTAAAACCTTAACTGAGACAGAGTATGAAGTTCAGAGACACTCTGGGCGCCATACAGTATCCCACCTCAAAAATGAACACACACACACACACACACACACACACACACACACACAGGAGCTACATTCCCAGAGAACACATTGTCCATGCATCCTGGGCAGAAATGCTTGCCCCGCTGGTCAAGTGTCTGCGTTCTCTGGTGTAAACATTCAGTGGTAATAAAAGCAAGTCTCTCTTATAAAGAAGAGTGAGCAGATCACATTCTGGCCAGTGAGTTGTAAGCAAAAGTGTTGTGCAGTATTCTAGAAAAAGTTCTCAGAAATGAGCTGTGGTTTTCCCTGCCCTTTCCACTGCCTTTGCTGTGGGTAGATTTGCCAGAGCACGAGCAGCCATCTTAGACAATAAAACAATTAGCTACTGTAAAGTCACTGGTGACTTTATAGAGCTGCTGTACCCACCCCTCTAGGCTGCCTACCTTCAGACGTCTATTATGAGATTGATAAGTAAATATCCCATAAATGCAATTACGGCTGCTGTTTTTGTTATAATAGGCAGAGCCAATTCCAACAACTATGACCCTGTCTTCCAGAGAGGTGTGGCTTGACCAACACCTCTAGACAGCAGAAGTTTTCCAGGTCAAAACATGGAATTGGGAGGAAATGACAAGAGTGTTTAGGGTAACAGCACAGACATCTGCCATCTCCCTTTGCAGTAACCCCTTAAAAAGCCTCCTCTATAACTCTTTGGCTTAAACAGCATATTCCCAGTGCTGAGCCTGCTGCTTGACAGACTCATAGAATGAGCTCAATTAAAAGTTGTCAGCAGAGCAAGAAATTTATACCTGACACCATCAACAGACCAGTTTACTTGTGTTATTTGAAAGGTTTGAGACACATCCACCAGCCCACCTCCATCAGAAAGCTTCGTGCCCAACCTCCATCACTGGCTAATGTATCTATATTAATTACATTGTCTCTGTCTTCAGACACACCAGAAGAGGGCATTATATTCCATTACAGATGGTTGTGAGCCACCATGTGGTTGCTGGGAATTGAACTCAGGACCTCTGGAAGAGCAGTCAGTGAGTGCTCTTAACCTCTGAGCCATCACTCCAGTCTGGCTAATGTATCTAAAACACCCAGAGCTTTCTTTGTCGATTGGTGTGTACCACAGATTGTGTTAAGCTCTGTAGAAGAGGTGTCTTTACTAAGGAAAGCTTTCAGAGCCATGAGGCACAAACAAAATAATGTCATGCAATTGTGATAAGTGCCGTCTATGGGAGACATTTCTTTTCTTTTTTTTTTTTTAATTTTTATTTTTCGGAGCTGGGGACCGAACCCAGGGCCTTGCGCTTGCTAGGCAAGCGCTCTACCGCTGAGCTAAATCCCCAACCTGAGACATTTCTTTGGAGAGGGTATCAAGGAAAAATGAGAGAGAGAGAGAGAGAGAGAGAGAGAGAGAGAGAGAGAGAGAGAGAGAATGCTAAGAAACAAGACTAAGAAACCTTGTGATAAGCAAGTAGACTGCCAGACGGCTGGATAATTCTGCACAGAGAATCACATACCAAAGTGTGTGAGAAGTAGCTGGGAAGGAGGGGGCTCAGCGGGGTTGGAGGTTGGCCAGAGAAGCAAAGTAGCACATGAGAAGTCTAGAGAGGTCAGTGGAGGCTAGATCATGTAGCGCTTGTGTGCCCTGGGCAGGAGTTTGGACTTTAGTCTAAGTATGTGATAAGCCATTGATAAGCTTAAGGTAAGGGAACGCCACGATCTGATTTGGCATTAAGAAGGTCGCTGTAGCTGCTCCGTGGGATGGACAGAGTCCAGTGTGGAAGCAGGGAGCCCCAGTGTCTGAGGCTGTGTGAGGGGAGCTTAAGCAATGATGCTAGAGAGAAGCGCTCCTGCGCTCGCTCTCTCTCTCTCTCTCTCTCTCTCTCTCTCTCCCTCTCTCTCATCTTCTCTCCTTTCCCTCCATATATATTGGGACTTGGACAGCTATGTAGTTGGGGAGCACAGCTGTTGAGGTATACTTACATGTGGAGTCAAGACTTCAATTTGGTCTTATAAGATATTATGAAACTCATGAAAGAAAGTGAGAAGGAAAGCTTTGCAAACCCATTTCCAAAAGTTCAAAGGAATCACTGAAACTAGACAGATTTTGGAGCCACTGTCAAGGGGACGGTGTTTAAGACCATTAAATAGCTGGGTGTGGTGGTGTACACCTTTAATCCTAACACTCAGGAGGCAAAGGCTGGCCGTGCAATAGAGGTTTTTGTTATTTTGTTTGGTTTTGAGACAGAGTTTGGTTGTATAACACAGGCTAGTTTAGAGCCTATTGTTTAGCCCATGCTTGCTTTACACAGATTGTCCTCAGTCTTCCAAGTCCTAGATATCCAGGTCTTCACCTCCATGCTTGGTATTGTGTCGGCCATTAAAATATATCTACCCTGAACTCTCCCCAAAATACTCTTCACTGGTCTATGTAGTCGAGAACCTAGTCTATTCGAGTACAGAATTAATGTATGTGCCACCTTGAGGAAGTAACAATTGCTCAGAGAGTTGTTCTATGTGCTGTTAGAAAATACAGTGATGTATGAAACCTTGACTTTGCTCTGTAGCACCACATAAAACAGGCATGGTGAATGACACCTGGAATCCCAGCACCCTAGAGGTAGAGACAAAAGAATCAGAACTTCAAGATTGTCCTCAGCTGCCATAACCTGAGGTTAAAAAAAAAAACAAATAAACCACCAGGAAGAAAGAAAGAAAGAAAGAAAGAAAGAAGAAAGGAAGGAAGGAAGGAAGAAAGAAAGGAAAGGAAGGAAGAAAGTAAGAAAGAAGAAAGAAAAAAGAAAGAAAGGAAGGAAGGAAGGAAGAAAGGAAAGAAAGGAAGGAAGAAAGAAAGGAAAGAAAGGAAGAAAGAAAGAAAGAAGAAAGAAAGAAAAAAGAAAGGAAGGAAGGAAGGAAGGAAGAAAGGAAAGAAAGGAAGGAAGGAAGGAAGGAGCTATATATATGGTTTGCATAGAGCTCTAAAGAGATCTTAACTGAACGACTTGGTAACTTGATATAATGAATAGGAAGTACAAGCTGGGAGGGAAACCGAGGTCCCTAGAGCAAATTGGTAATCCATACAAATTTTACAAATTTTGCAGCCAGACAGCTGTCTTTAGGCTTACTGGGCAGTGGGTTTAGAAAGGGTCCAGTGGAAGCAGTTTGTGTGCAGCTTGCGAAACTGGGATCTAAAGAAGCCAATGCAAAGCCACAAGTCATATATGACTATGTTAGCTGTGCAAAGACAAGGAAGGACTGCTAGTCAGAACTCCTGGCTGCCTCTTCCTGGAATACCTCAGTGGCTTCAGAGCTCCTCAAAGTGACCTTTAGAGATGTGCTCAATTTTACAGGCTGGCAGGGCTTATGATAAGGAGACCTCTGAAGAAGAAACATCAGAAAGAATGGACCAACGGGTTAAAGATGCGAGGTGGTCAAAATACATGAGTGTTTTCCCCAGCATCACAGCCAGCCTGGTTCCTTCCTGGGTTTTCTGCCTTCTGTTCATCTTCCTCTGCAGTCTTTTCTCCCAGAGGTGGTGGCTTATGTCCATTCACATGACTGCCGCATTTCAGCTCAGATGACATGCAGACATGGGCATGTCATGTGCTTCAGCCCTGGCCTTCACAACTCTCTGTCCTCCCAGTGTCTTTCAGGATCTTTCCATATGCAAATATGCTTAGCTCAGCTGGAGATGCAAATTGGAATTCACCTTCTTTTTTGCAAAGCCTTTTCAATCTATCAGACATCATTTTCATGGTGGGATGTAAGTAAAGTGGGGGGAGTGTTTCCTGGGGACACAATGCCTGCCAACTTAGGATACTGATCACATTCTGGAGATGTGTTGGTGATGGTTGCACACCAGTCTTAATATCCAAGGTATATGTGTGGTACACAGACATACATATAGGCAAAATACCCATATGCATAAAATGAATAATTTTTAATTTTAAAGCTGGGTGTGGTGTTGCATATCTGTGATCTTAGCATTCAGAAAGTGTAGGCACAGACATCTCGATTGCTTGGTCACCTTGAGTTATAATTGTAAAAAAAAAGTTGGTTGAACTGGCAAATAATTTTATATATGTAAAATCCTACAAAACCAGCATCCATGGCATCTTTAAGTTAGACTGCTTTGTTATCTCCTCCCTACCTGGATCCTTTTGCTCCTAGGCCATGCTAACTTTTCACTTGGTAGAGCCTCAAAGTTTTCCACAGTGGAGACTCACCAGCGACATGGACTTGTGAGAGATGTAGGCTCTGTAGCCTCCCTGAGTGGAGTGCAATCGGCATTTGGAACTTTGGAACTTCCGGGGAGTCCTGAGGGGTTGGCTTACAGATCACACTTGAGAAATCCTTTTCTTTCCTGGCTTCTGTTCTCAGCCTTCCCTGGGCTGGCCCTTATCACCTCACACCTGGAGTATAACGGCAGCAGGCCTACCCTTAGCCTTTCCCTGTTCCAGCCTCCAGAGCTGCCAGACTCCATCGTCTACAACTAATTCTTGGCTCACATAATTTCCCTACTCGGAACCTTTCCTGAGACCTCTTAGATAGATGCTATCTAAAAGCATTTGGCTTGGGGCCAGCCGAGCCAGTTTCCCACCTTCCCCTTTCCTTCTTCTCTGTTCACTTCCATCCTTCCCCAACTGCCAGAGTCCAGTTCCAGTGGGGTTCAGATTCCCAAGTGATGGGTGATATTGATATTCTGGAGTTTTGTCAGGCAACAGTGATCACCATGAGGTCCACACCACCCAGCTTACTGATTTTTTTTTTAATGGTAGCTTCTGCTAGTTTGGCTGGTGTCCTCTCCTTCCCACCTCTCTGAGTTATACCTACCATCCATTGGATTGGGAAGCATTACACTACAAGGGAGAAATTAAGAAAACCATTGAAGTCCTTTATCCTATTTCTTCAGGCATCCGTCCAAGCTTGGCCTTGGACTAGCTATATGACTTTGGCCAAGGGGCCTAACTTCTCTGTAACTCACATAGTGTTCTCATTTTCTCATTGGTAACATGAGAACATTTATTATTGGTGGGTTTGCAGCTAGAGATTAAACCCAGGGCCTTCCTTATTTGTACGAGGTATGCTTTCTACCACTGAGCACACTATCCCTAAACAGGGCTCTTAAAGGGGGTTGGAGGTTTAGCTCAGTGGTAGAGTGCTTGCCAGGTAGAGCGCTTGCCTAGCAAGCACTAAGGCCCAGGGTTTGGTCCTTAGCTCCTGGAAGAAAAAACAAACAAACAAACAAAAAACCCCTAGGTGGCGCATTAACAGGGATTTTTTTTTTCTTTTCTTTTTTTCAGAGCTGGGGACCGAACCCAGGGCCTTGCGCTTGCTAGGCAAGCGCTCTACCACTGAGCTAAATCCCCAACCCCATTAACAGGGATCTTAATAGGACATACCTCAGAGGTTTGGGGAGATTTTAGTGGTATGTGATATAAAAGTTCAGTGTCCCGGCCTGAGTGGGTTTCTCTGCACACCTGCCCAGGGACTGAGCTGTCTCTGTCCTTGGCCCATCAATTTCTAGCCTAAGAGGAGAAGGCAAGGGTTTCCTGAATAAGTAGGATGATGTTCAAAACACCACAGGAGCTGGGGGGCTCTGCACTTTCTTCCTTGTGTGCTTTTCTCTTGTCTTTCAGCTCAACCTAGCTAGTTAACATGTGCATTACTGCTTTAGTATTCAAAGGATGTTTCCAGCTTTCAGGGCAAATACAAGCAATTCTTTTAAAAGCCACATTAAATTAAATACTTTTGTTCTTTCTCTCTCATCCTCTCCTTTTCCCTCTTCCTCTCAGTAAAGAATAAAGCTTCAACTACTATGGACCTGAGGGGTTCTCAGAGTATTTTTGACATTGGGGGTTGGTGGCCTGCTGTCTCCCGAGACTCATGGGAACTCTGGGAGCTGCACGGAGCTCTCGGGCTCCCAGTGTTCTTGTCTGTTTAATGGAACTAATCTGTAACTGTCTTTTTGTAAGGGCAGGAAACACAGCGCTTTGCCTTCTTCAGTAGGGTTACAGAGCAGTGCTTTTGTGATCCCTTTGGTTATGTCAGTAGGACTGCCAGGAGGAGACTAGATGAGATAGTAGATCATAGGTCACCCGGCAAGGTGGCATGCCCAGAAAGATTACTGCTGCAGCTTTCATTGTTTTGTTTTTTTTCCCCTTGTATCTGGGTCTGATTCGACCAGCTGAGCCAGATCTTGAAAAGCCATGAAAGTCTACGGACAATATGTTTTTCTGCCTTTCTCCACCATAGCAGGTTTTCTGTGGAGCAACAATAACAAATAACAAAGAGCTGCTCCTGTGTGAATAGCGAACCGCTAAAGTTCCTCTTATCTAGTCTAGTAACTGCTGTGGCCTCAGAGGTTGCAGTGTTTGTCTCTGTTTAGGTGCGGTTGCCTAGGGAACAAAGTTGTTCTCTTTACCACTAAGTGACTGTGGGACAAGTTTTTTTCCCCTTTCTTGTACAGAAAGTGCTTGTTGACCAGAGGGTCTGATAGGATATTTTCTGCCCCTCCACCCTCAGACCTCTTACTCTCTTCATACCCCCTCCCCTTTTTGAGACAAGGTCTCATGTAGTCCAGGCTGTCCTCTGAACTTCTCTTCTTGCCTCCCCCTCTCAGGTGCTGAAATTATAACAGATGTACCCCCACTCGCTAATACCACTTGTGCCCCACCTCCAATCATGTGGCACTATGGACCAAACCTTCCTTTGCTATTTTTCAGCTTCACACAGGGGTGTGAAGTCTATAGTTGTCCTGAATAGTCCAAAAATCCTTCAGCTCGCTTTAAAGGTAAAGCTAGAGGGCTTGGGAATGAGGATTAAGAAGCCAGGTCAGATGAGGGATGGCTGCTTGGGGGCTGACCCAGAGTGGCTGATCTATGACAGAACCTATGCATTCTGTGCACCCTGACCAAACTGACAGGTGTACACAATGAATTTGACATCCCGATTAGCATGATCAAAATAAGGTAGGGAAATTGGGGCTCAGGTGGCCAGCAAGCAGAGGTATTTAAGGTTAAAAGGTTTTGACAATTGGAAAAGGCCAATAAGTGTGAATCTGCTGGAGAAAGCAGCAATCATTTTGAATTAGTTTGGATAGTCATTGGGCCAAGTCATCTTGGTCACTTTGAGGATCATGGTTTAAGAACGAGTTCTGTTCAACTGCATGTGTCCAAATGATAGCTGTGTGTTCTACAGGAAGCACAGATGAAGTGAAATAATTGACATGGGATGAGATCCTTGGGAACATGTGAGGTTCAGAAGTGGCCTACTGTAGTATATGTCCATTTGAGAGTCTGTCAGAAGAGATACTAATGTTCATTAATTGGTCAGACAAAGTGCATTTAAATGCAGACAGGGAAGATGGTAGTAAGTCGTCCTTAAGAGGTGCAGAGGGAAGCTGGAATAGACTTTGCCCACACAGCTGGTCAGAGAATTCCAAGGACTGATGGAGAAGCAGGCATTGAGGCTTATCTTTTAAGGGTGGGTCTGGGAAAGCAGACTGGAAGAATGTAGCTTTTCCACCTCACACTATCTCCCTTTTCCCACCAAAACACTTTCTTTGTCAAGCTCAAGAGCTCCAAGTGGATTATTAAAATGCAGTTTGTGCTGACCCTTTCAGAAGCAGGAAGAGACAGGCCCACCTGTATTAACTTGGTTCCTCTCTGTTCTGTCACAAGTATGCCCTGCCTGTTTCTTTGGAGCATTCTTGGGGGGTATCTTTTTCAAATTTCCCCTCAAGTTAAAGTTAGGTGTTAATAGTCATTCATTCTGTAGCTTTCTTATAAAAGAGCAGGATGGAGTAGGAAGGCTGCCAGGTTGAGGCCAAGTTTTTGTAAGAACGGTGTGACTCTGGACAGTTACTTAAACTTGCTGAGTCTCTGCTTCCTTTATTGGGGCAGGGAGGCAGAGGAGCACAAGCATGTTCTTCATGTAGGGACCATATGAACGACAAAGCATCGTGAATGTAGCACAGGTCTGGCCTTATCAGGTAGCCAACAGAGATTGGATCGACTAGAAAAGAGCCTGCTTCTTTCTACCAGGTGCTCATCCGCCTCAGTTATACAGTCAGACATCAAGTTGATTTTTTGAAAAAAAGAGCAAAGTTTATTGAAATTTCAAGCTACATCTGAAAAATCAAAATCCAAATCCTGGAGACATACAGCAGGATAAGGTGTCAGAAAGTGGAAAGTGTTCACTGTCACAGAACCTTCTTTCACAAGCTTCCTGGGTGCATTTTCCAGGCCCCGAAGGGATCAAAACTATTTACTCTTCTTGTCTACCACAGGACTCCATCCTTTGACTAATCCCAAAGTTTCCCACAAGAACTTAAAAAAAAAAGAAAAGAAAAAACAAACAAAAACAAACGAAAACAAAACAAAAAAAAAAACGACCTAAAGCTTAAACAAAAATGTGAAGTCCAAACTGATCTTCTCTCAACCCCATTCTATGTAGTCAGCACCAATGAATGGTGGGTTTGGCATTCAAAAGGACTTCATGTCTTCAGTGGACAGATTGGGGAGGGCTGCAGCAGCAAGGCATCTGTGGCCGCATGGTGAGGCTGGTCTCCCTCTCCCTCCCTTATATCTCGAGTCTTATTTAATCTAAAGGACAAACTGGATCAATTTGGTAAATTAGCACAGTCAAAAACTTAGCTTTAAGAGATAAGAGACCAGTCAGTACTCCCAAAGCTGGTTAGGCCCTTCAACATGTATGTGTATGTGTATATGTATACATCACTACACTAATATATAGTTCTAGCCCTATGGGTATATATATATACGCATTTATGGCTATATAGAAAAACTATGCCAATACTAACCAAACAGAACTTTATAAGCAGTCATCCCAAAGCTGTAATCCCACACTGGGCTGTGCACAAAGCCATGCATTATACAATATTAACCAACAGAAGGCTGATTTGGCTCAATCTCTCCCATCTCTGTCCCCGTCTGGAAGACAGAGGAGAAGAGAGAGGTTGCTTCTGCTTAAAACACAAGTGGCTTCTTCATAGGAACAGTCGTTGTCAGGTGAAGCTGTGGAAGATGTCCATGGAAATGAAAACAGACCCCTTATACTTTCTGGAGCATATTGGCATTCCATCTCAAAACTACTTTCTCCTTGGCCAGCTGGAACTAAGTTGCCCAGACCCTGGGAGCCCCCAGGGCCCGGTGGCACGACAAGCTCACTGGCTTGGGGTTACTAGGCCCCGTGCAACTCAGTCTCCAAACCTGCTCTTTGTCAGGGGTCTGTCACTGGAGTGGACCCAGATGGGCATGTCCTTGGGACATCTCTTGGCACCAGCTATGTTAGGTGTAAAGTTCTCCACATGAGATGACGCTTGGGGAGCCAAAAAACAAACTGGAAAGAACTAGGTAGAACAAGTTGTGGCTCTGCCCACCCTAAGGACAGAGCCACTTACACCGCAGAACCGCCAGGGGCTTCTGGGGTTTCTGGGGCTTCAGGAGCTGGCTCTTCGGGGCTCAGCCGGGACTGGAACTTCTCCAGCTGCTCTGGGCTCGCCAGCGTCTTCAGGAGGGTATTCTCACGCTCCAGCTGCGAGTTCTTCTCAACCAGCTCACGAATCTGCTCCTTTAGGACCTCCACCTCCTCTCTCACAGCATACATCAAATGATTCTTCACTAGATCCTGCCAAGGAACAAAGCTATTCGTTAGCCATCACAGCCCGTCTGCAGCACTGTCCCCATGCTATCAGGCTGCTGCACTGGCCTTTATGCCACCATCACGCAGCCTTCCTACAATATATCATGCCTGAAGCTCAATTCTGCACACCCTCTTCTCCAAATCACTTAAAACTCGTCCAGGAGAGTTGGCAGGATTTGTGTCATACCAGGGTTGGGAGCTCAGTTTTGTTCCAGGCAGGTTCCCTCAAAATTGTTAATGTCTTTCAATTCTGACTAGGGTAAGGACTCTCAGTTTGCCGTGGTGCTGGCACAAATCTGGGGTAAGCCTATAGTGCACCCCCATATTGTTGGTCTGCTTTACAAATATTCTCCAAGAATATGAAATTGTTTTCGCATTTCCTCCTCTGCACATAACCCAGTACACAGAGTTACAGCTTGTCTTGCAGACTCAGACAGGACACAGGAACCTCGTTCTGGGGAGGGACAGAGCTCATTATACCCTTTGAATCTACTGACGGATAGGAAACTGTGACATTACTGAAACAAGCCTCAAGGTTCTGTAGCATCTTTGCTGCTTGGTGGAGTATAACCTCTACCTAGTCAGAACCAGGCCAGCAAAGGGTGGGGTGCTTTGCTTTTTGTTTCCTCCCAACTCCTGATCCTAGCCCAGGTTCTGCAGAGGCACTGCAGTGCAACTGCATCCAATGAGCTCTGCCCCTGCCAACTGCAGGAGGCAGACAAATTCAAGAGTCATAGCTCTCCCTTTGCACCATTCAGGAGGGAGCCAGAAGCAGCTGTAAAGCCCTGGGATGGTGGAGTGAAAAGGGAGTATCCTACTAATTGTACTTTAAGGTTTCCAATGAGGATGGGAAGCTAGCAGTTATTTTCCTTAGGATCCTGGCTAAACACTTCTGCATCCATGCCCTTAGACCTGTCCAGAGTTACATAAGCTGCAGCTAAGTCCGAGGGCAGCAATGGCGCAGTGATGCTACTCACCATGGCCTGCTCAATCTTGTTGTCTAGGGCCACCACGCTGGCTCCAGAGGCACTGGAAAGACAAAACAAAAAAAAAAAAAAAACATAGCCACCCATTAGTCCACCACTCTAAGCACACAAGACAGCTGTGGCCGAAGTCCTCCATCTGCCTACCGCCTTCCTCTCTTCTGCCTCCGTGGCCTGAAGTCCAGGCATTTTAGTTTTTAGTCCCTTTCTAGCCCCTGCAGGAAGCTGCACTTTCCCCAACCCCCATAAGCCTTGTGTGGGCTCCGCCCTGACTTCCAATGGATTGGAGCCTCGCGGTTTCTGGGGCTCCCCGGCTTGAGCGGCCTGCTTTTGGGCGATTTGCAAACAATGGAGTGCGCGCCCAAGGGAAGTCCCTACTGTGGGCCCCAAAGGTCCAGGCAAACCTACCGAACTCCGAACCTAGCTAGGAATTCCTTCTCAATTCAGAAGCTTCTGGCCTTCTTCCTGCCCCAGCCTTGACTAGCTCAGCGGCCCTCTGCCTTCCCGGGTGCAGCTACTGTTTTTCACCACGCAGCAGCCGCAGGGACGCTCCGCCGGCGGATCCCGGCGCGGAGGTGACCCCCCTTCCTGCGTCCCCTACCCCCGCCCCTTCCCAGGATGCTACACCGCGGGGAACAGGGACCAGCTAGCTAGCTCTGAGATCCACCTCTGAGCCCAGCTCCCGCAGGCTCCCTGGCTCACTTCAGCGCGCGAGTTAAGGCCAGTGGTTACCTGTTATCCAGTTTAACGGAAACCACATCCCCTCCAAGCAGAGAAGAGAAGAAGGAGATGGAGAAATTGTGCAGTTGATAGACCGCCACCTCCATGGGCGTCTGATACATTTCGGTGTTCATGATTCGGGTTGCCGGGGAGCTGTGGTTGGTTTGAGTGGCTGCTGGCGCGCTGCTACAGGATAGGCTCTGACGCCGCAGTCAAGCCCTGGAGCTAGGAGTAGGCTGCAGTGCAGACCCTGAGCCAGGCAGGCACTTTCAAGCTGGAGTTGAAAGGAAGTGGCTCCAGGGGTGTCACCTAGTATGTCACAACTCCACAGCCGCCAGTCCAACCCAGACTCAGAGATAATTTCGGCTCCTGCTTCTTTATATAGGAGGAGCCAGCTGCGTCACATGGCGTCAGGGGCCATGCAAATAAGTCCTGTACTGGGCTTTGTGGCCCAGTTAAACCACATCCCCTCCCTGAACCTTAGTCAGGGACTGTAAACAGTTCAGCACTTTCTTGTGCCAATTGGCATTTCCAAAGAGGACTTTGGAGGCTGGTAAAAGGCAAACCAGAGCCGATTTCTAGAGAAAGAAGAAATGCTCTAACAGGAGGTAGAAAGCATTCAGCAGAGGGCGATACTGCATTTAAAAGCTCTTTGGGTGCCAGTCAGCAAGCTCTAACTGGCTCTGTGGTGCTCTCCAGTCACACTCTGAATGCCTACTCCCACTATTCTTCACTTCCTCCAGCCGACTAACCCCTCAGTCAATTTCTTTCTTTGGAAACAGATTTTTCCATGTGCACGTTCACTCACTGAGAAACGCATCTGTCTCCTTACCTAGCCAGATGCTTACCCAGACTGGTCCAAATTCTGGAACCCACTCAACCCATCTCTTCCTTGAAAAGTACAGGTATGGGAATAATAGGTGGTCTGCATGTGATATGGGATGGACGCATAGTAGGAAGCAGTAGGTGGAAGAAAGAGGATATTGAAAGCTGACAGGGTACTGGAGTTAGCAATGGAGTGGCAACAGAGACTGCTCCCTGTCTCCTTGATCTCTCTATCCTATGCTGCAAAGAAATGCATTCAACACCATTACCTGAGCGCTCTGCCCTTATTTATTTTTATCTCCTGAGTATGGATCTTTTGCTGGTATGAATGACTGTGCACCATATGAGTGCCTTGTTAGATTCTCTGGAACTGGAGTTACAGAAGGTTGTGAGCTAATCTCGCAGCCATCGACCCAGTCCTCTGGGAGAACAGCCAGTGCTCTTGCTGCTGAGCCACTTCTCCAGCCCTTCCTCCCCTCTTTCCCTCCTTTCTTTCTAGACAGGGTCTGTCTATATAGCTCAGGCTGGCCTCTGACCACACAAGAGACTAAATGCTGGGATTATAGCTATACAGCAACATGACTGGACTAATTTTTAAAAGCAAAATTGTTAGTTTTTATAAAGAGCAAGCTGAAAAGAAAACTACAATCCAAAGTGACACATAAACTGCGCCTCAGGAAAATCCTTTCCTGTGATGATGTAACAGTGTAAACAGGAGCCCGAAGAAAGCAAGATTTAGGATCTCTCCAAGTGTTCCCAAAATGAAAACCCTGAAGTATCGACACCAAGAGGGACATGCCTCCCAGGAATCTCAAAGTGCTGATAACAGTTCTGTCTACATGTGCAGACTTCCTGATTTTCTTTTAACTTTTGGTTCCTTATTCCTATAAAATATGAAATAATGAAAAATACAGAGAATCCAAAGAGAAACTCCATCCCAGGGGGAAAATTTCCCAAACTATGAACAAATCCACTTATATTTACCAACATCTGTTTTTTCTAGAATATAAGCAAACTAAGATGGTATGTTATAGACCTATGTGTCTAATAGTAATGTGTTCAACTATACATATACCATTGAAGAGTAGTTAATGATGCCATAAGGATACAAGGTTACTGTTGTCTAATAAAAATTACATGTTTGCATTAAAGTACAGTTTCATCGTTTTGGCGTAAAAAAGAAAAGAAGGAAGGAAGGAATGAAAAAGAAGGTGGCATCTGAGCCTTGAGGTTCTTTCCTCCAGCTCCTTCCTAGGAAGGGCCACCTGGTGGACAAAATCTGAACTGCAAACATAAGAAACAGCATGGGCAGAGAAAGGACTAAGTGATGCAATAACCAATACTGTTTACACCAACCAACCCAGAACGAGAGGAACATTAGGTTCCACCAACATATACAATAGTTTGCATGATGTTAAGGTAAGTACCCATAAATCAGTGCTCCACAAGTTATGGTCCAATGAAATATTCTAGTGCAATCAAGCTATTGGAAAAGTACTGGGACCTCTTATCAGCAAAGGAGGTAATTATTTGCTTCAGGTTATTTCTCTTAAACAGGTACCTGGTACTGACATCCTGGCCAAGGCCCCAGCCGAGCCCAATCTGAAGGCCTTGACCTCTTCTTGGCTTTTAGTACATTATGACTTAATAGTCACGGTTTTCAGCTATGAAATATGGCTCAGACTTTAACGGTAATATACTCAATTCTCACTGAAGTTGCAAAGAGATGAACAATAAACTCTCCAAGGAAACCTTTTGCATAAGCCCATTTCAGACCATTTTAAGTGGGAGATAATGCCAACCTCAGGACATTTAAAACTTCAGGCTCTTTGAACCTGGTATTTGCAACTAAGAGGTATACAGCAGGAAGAACAAAGTATAGATAGTATTTACAGGTCATCAGGAATGTTTTCTGAAGAGAGAAAAAAACCTTTTGCCAGGTGGTAGTGGCATACACCTTTAATTCCAGCACTTGGGAAGGAGGAGCGAGTGGTCTCGAAGTTTGAGGCCAGCCTGGTCTACAGAGTGAGTTCCAGGACAGCTAGCCAGGGCTAAGCAGAGAAACCATCTTGAAGAAAAAAAAGCCAACCCAACCCAACCAACCAACCAGCCCCTTTTTTAAATGAGCAGCTTAGCTGTTCTTGGTGTTCCCTGATCTATTATCTGCCCCCTGCCGCCTAGAGCTTTCTTGGTCTGAGTTGGTCTCTGAGTTGATTTTTTTTTTATTGCTTTGTTAATTTTTCTTAAACTACTGCTACTCCCCTCAAGATTCCAAGGGAGATGGTGGGAAGACAGTGGGAGGTAGGGATAAGACAGGTAGGCAGAGGCAAAATAACACCAGGAAAATGGGGTAAAGGACAGAAGTAAAATAATCATTTTGGCACAGATTCTGTCATTTGCAAACGGTGACAGAGAAACTTAGGTAGTTCGAGGAGAAAAGAGAAGGGAGGAAATAGGGATTGCCCACAAGACTGCACTGAATTGCTCCCTAATTAATTACACTTCAATTAAAAAATAATCTGAGTTTGAGACTCACTGACTGTAACAGTTACCATTAATAGCATACCAGCTATGAGTTGACATTGCGCTGGCTGTACCACAAACCCTGCACTACAGGCATGGTCACTACCATTTACAAATGAAGAAATTGAGGGTTTGGCTACCTTCCCCAAGATGGTGAATTACACTGCAGCCCAAATCTACTGACCTAGAAACTAAGTTTATTTTCTACTCTCCCAGCTATTGAATAATTGTGGGTCAAGAAGTGGGTTTACTGAAAAAAGAGGTTACAAACTTGGAGAAATGACTTGGAGGTGTCAGCTACAGGTAAGGAGGAAGAACGGGTGAAGAGAAAATGCCTCTAGGATGCCAGCAAACATCAGTGGTATACAAAGGTTCTAAGGCCAAGTTTAAGTTTTAAGCATAGCCAGCTCTTTTGAAATTTAGGGATGGGGAAAATATTCAAAGTGTCCCTAAGAGCTTTATAAGAGGGCCATGTTCATTCACATCAATTCAAAACACAGTTGTTGTGGAGTCCTCAAAATCATGTCAGTTTAAGAAACGGGAGCCACTAATCTAACTTGGTAGTTCTAGAAAGGAATGAATATATAGTTCCAGAGCTATACTATTCCAAATAAAGTATGTAGTCCTATACTAACAATTACAATTTAATCAAACCTTAAAGTTTTGGGCCCCTACTCACTGGCATCCTCAATTAAATCTCTATTTTTTCTTATTCTTGCTATTACCAAGTCTTTAAAATGAGGTCAGTAAGAAAACAAGCTTTGCTGGGCATTATGGTACATTTTAATCCCAAGAGGCAGGAGCAGAGGCAGGAAGGGTTCTGTGAGTTCAGGGCAGCCTGGTGAACAAAGTCAGAGCTACATAGCAAACCTTTGTCAAAGGAGAAGGAAGGAAGAAGGGAGGGAGGGAGAGAAGGAAGGAGCAAGCTTATACCAGAGGTTTTTTTTTTCTGAATAATCTACTATCCTGTAGATTCAGCCCACACTTAGACCAGTCTCTCTTCTTGTATATGCCCATAGTTCTGCTCTATGAAAAGTAGGCTTTATCTCAGTTTCCAAAGAATGACAGAATCCCAGGGTTAGATGAAGGAAAACAACTGACTTAGATGTCTCCATTCAAAGATTTTCTAGTCACAAGGACAAGAAAGATTGAAGGAGGGGAAAGAACCTAAATGGTTCACGTTCTTGTTAATTCTCAGCACACTAGAAAATTCCTCTGCTCAAAACAGTTGCACCAAACCTTGGAGTAGGGTGGGAGATTGCACAGCACTGTATGTTCATTATCTGCTCTAATACTTCTGAGAAAATCTTATCCTTGTGTCCTGCATAGATGGACTCCATAAAAGAACTAGTAACCCAAGGCTTCAACATCCTAGCAACATCAATACTGAGAAATATTTCTAAGCCTTTTATATCCCACAACTTATGAATACAACCTAGATATGGAGCCAGCATACAAGCAACACTTGCTGATGAGCTAGGCCCTTCACTGGCTTTCACTTTTAGCTCTAATCACAGTACTTTGCAAGGAAGCAGACATAACTGGCCATACCTCCCTCAGGGGTGACCTCCTAAAGGAGAGTGTTGTAGTGAGGACCGAACCAACTCACTTCATTTTTGGAGCCCCTGAAAGGTAGTGTACTGTTTGGGTTGGGAGAATGCAACCATATTCCCATTGCTCTGTACTACTTTAAAAGTCAAAGTCATCAGGACAAGAGCTCCTGCTACTTGGGGTTCCGACCATACACAGTAGATGGGTTACTGGGAAAAATCCTAGCAGCAGAAGTCTCACACTGGATTGAAGCATGCTGAAAAGGGGTGGAGAGCAGGCTGGGGTGGGTGTGGTAGGTTGGAGGAGGCAGTGAGGGGGAACATCTTACTTCCCTTTTTGTCACACTTAAAGCATTGTGTACCACATAGCCAGAAGGAAACTATTTATAGGAAAGTCTTCCGTATTTTCTACAGGGAATGTTCCACCCAAGGATTCAGCAATATTGCCAGCAAAACACAGGGTCCTATGTCAGGAGAGGCGGAAAAGGACATGATGCGAGAGGTGTGGGACCAACCACAAAACAAACACTGGGTTAGGAGCTAGAAAAAGGATATTGAGCGCCTAAGCATTAGTACAGTGTTAATGGGATGGGTCAAAAACCATCCCTCCCCATTTACTCTTCAACCACAACCCCCTCCTATCTGAGGCTCTATCTAGTTAGTTCTTATTACTTACTTGTCCCCTTTTCTGAAGAGGCTGGGAGAAAAAGGAGGCTGAAATGTCATGGTATAATCTGTCCTTGTTTCTTATCTTCTCTCTTCCCCTCTGGTTCCACTCCAATGTGGGAGACTATAGACAGGAAGGCAACTGCCACTTACATAGTTATTTTGATTCGATGGAAAAATCCCCAAAGTCCAGAAGGAGGGAAGCAAGAAGAAAAGACGGTGACAGAGAAAGTGCCCTGTTCTCTGTAGATCTTGTGAATTGCCTTGCATGGCCAGGGCTCAAGAGCCCTAACTTTGTTGGGCAGGAAAGTGGGGAGGATGTAGACGCAAATGCTGAAGGCAATGGTGTGGGGGAAGGGCAAGGAGAATCCTGCTAGAAAGATAGATACTCTCTTGGAGAAGCAGCTCTAGCAAATGATTTGGGGCACACCCTGGCACTGGATGATGGCAAAAGCAATGAATTGTGCCTTTCAGCTCTCTCCTGGACAGGGTCCCGAGTGAGCTTCACAAACAATCTTTGAGCGACACTAGGGATGGTAGGCAAAACTGAACTCCATTTTAAAAAGGCATTCTGCTCTCACAGAAGTAAAAACTGCTCTTGTCAAACCACCTTCATTACCCCAACTTTGATGGTTAACTTTTCGGGATGTCTTGTATTAAGTGTCAGCAAGACTAGAAATGTTGAAGATTTATTCAGGAATGCAGTTTAACCTCAGTGGATCTTAAATTTCATGAACCTTGTGTTAGTGTTTATGCCTGTCTCCTTTCCCTTGATGCCTTGGGGCTGGCACTATCAATCTCCACCAATATTGTAAGTCTTCTCCTTTTCCCCCTTACCAATAATCAATCTGTAAACTTCCTGAAAAAGGAAGTTTGTAAAATTAACCCAGTTAAAAGCAAACTAGGTAATACAAGATATACATTATGTTTCCTTCTAGAATATCTTAAGTTTGTGGCTATTTCAGAAGTTTTCCCTATTGTTAGACCATAGTGAAAGGTTTGTTTAAAGGGACAAACAAACAAACAAACAAACCAAACCAAAACAAAACAAACCAAACCAAACAAGAACAAGTGTTTGGCACAGGAGTGTAGCTTGAAGTTCATGGGAACCTTACCACTCCCATCTCTGGGTCTAAATTCACTCCATAGTGAGGGCTGAGTTTTTCTTATTTGCTTCCTGTCCTCTCTTTGGCCATTGCTTACCTAGAGCCTGTGAATATGAAGTTTCTGTAGGACCTATTTTTTTCTGACACTGTGGCTGATAGTGCCAAGAAGAGTTTGTAATCCAAGGCCAACAGAGAGTTCACCTCTCCTTGCCTTATGCTTGGCCTTTCTCCCTTGGCCAGCTCTCAGTCTTACTTCCATTCTATATGATTTATGAAGTTGGTAAGGGGGTTGTTTGAATCCCTACCCCCAGGGTGAGAGACTTGTTCACAAAGGCAAGTAACTGCTCTCTGAGAATCTTGGTCCACTGTAACCTTACAAGGACTGGGGAAAACAAGAGTATAATATGGCAGATAAGCATGTTTGTTTATCTGCTTCAGTTTATACAGGCCAAGGAGATGATGGCAGTGCCTTCTTCTTACCCACGTAACTCTGTGAAGGAATCCTGAGAGTCAAAATTCCAAATCATTTTTTCTAGCAGTTGCCAAGGTTACTTTGATTGGTACATCAAGGATGTGAGGCTAGTAAAAATGTTTAGGAGACAAAACCTAAGAGGACTCCGTTAGGATGCCAGAGCCAACAGACAAGAGGCTTAGTAACAAGGCAGAGGACTTTTGTCAGGGAGGCAGAGCTAGCAAGCAAGGAGTTGTGAAGAGGGCAGAGGGCAGAGGCTCCACTATGTGTCCCACAATTTAACAGATGATCTTTGAAGTGATACAAGTTCTCTCAGAAATATAAGGATGGTTAACAATGCCACCCTCTTTAGGGCTTTTGGCTCCTGAAGCCATAATAGGTTTCACATTGTGTTCAGTACAGCCCCCTTTATATCACAACAGCTATTCAACAACATTCACTTGAGGCGCCTCCTTGGGCTTCTTTTGTGGAACTCTACAACTTTGGCTATGCAGATTTCAAAGGGTCTAATCTGTCCTACCCTACTGTTGGGTTTCCTGGATGGTGAGGAGGTAGTCTAGATGGAGTAGGAGGCAGTGGTGGGAATACAGAGAATGTTTGGAAAGTAGGGGTACACTTCTCTTAAAACAGAAAGCAAGAAATAGAGCAAATTATTCTTTGGGCAGCACCCAACCCCACCCCCAACTATGGAAACTGTGCTGCTGGAGAACACTCAAAGGAGTAATGGGAGCACTTAAGGAAGGCCTCTCAAATGTTTTAAGAAACGATATAACTTTCATATTCATTCATTCATATTTCTCTCTCTCTCTCTCTCTCTCTCTCTCTCTCTCTCACACACACACACACACACACACACACACACACACACACACACACACTACACCACAAACACACCCCTTTCTGTATCTTTCACACAGGAAAAGGACATTCCTTCCACAGTATCCCTCTCCTCTTTTTCTGTTCTTTTTCTGCTGTTTCCAGCTTCCTTATGTCCTCAAAAAGGTAGTAAGATGACAAGATATGACAAGATGACAAATTCTAGAATTTGAATCAGTGTCAAAATGCATGGCCTTTATTCTGATATTCAGAGCTAGCTATGTGGTGTAGAAGTCACAGGTGACAGGATCTTAGAAGAAACTTGGAGTAGCATTCAGATGGTCACTAGAGAAACCATCTTTGAGCACTACACTCCGGGAACAGGAAATCCTTAGCACTGCCAGGACTAGTTTTCAAAGTTACATACATATAATGAAGTCTTTGAAATATAGGAGAAATAAAGACAGGTGCCATTTGCGCACAATAAATCATATGGGATGCCTAAGGAATGACTGTACAGGTTCTTACTGCGGACAGTTCTAATTAGGGCTAGTCCTGGCATAAGTAAGTGCCTTCTGTGACTGGTTACCTCTAAGTGTGATTTGAAGGCCAGAGGAAAAAATTTATCTTAGTTGTTTTCCAGACTTGCAACTGTGCTGCCTAAAGACGAACATTATTGTCATGAGTCTGGTTCTCAGTGATATCTTTTGGAGTTATACGTTGAGGAACTAGAAAAGTTCCTTACCAATGGAAATAAAACCCTAAAGATGTGCTGCATGCAACCACTAAGAGAAGTGCTTCAGTCTGAGGTAAATTATCGAAGTACTTTCTGTAGTCAGTGTGTGTAGTAAGAACACAATTTAGACTCACAGAAAGTAAATCTTCACAGTGGCTATGGAGGGGAAAAGTGATGGGCTACTGACTGCAGTGAGCTGCTCTAGCTGCTCTAGCTCTAACTAGTGAGACTTCTCAGGAGAAAGGGCAGGTTATTTGTTTTTAATGTGATTTCAATGCAATTCCTACACTGGTCTAAGGAACTGTTTCTAAGGGGTGCTGATAAAGAATGCACATATCTTATCAGAAACAAAGAGAAGCACAAAGCACACATATAACCACTTATGCAAATACCCCCTTCTCCAGCCTTTCACACAATCTGATTCCTAGAGATAAGCAGCCAGAGAGGGGCTTCATCTCCCTTTTGCCTTGTCAACTTCCTTATGACTCTCAGTAAGGTAATAAGGCCACAGTATGTGGCAATATAGCAAGACAGGGCACTTTAAATCAAGTCAGTGCTCAAATCATGGCCAGTTGCCTAATTTTCCATGTTTTCTACTCTTAGAAACTTCATCAGACCGAGCTATTATTAGAGGGATAATCCCAAACGTACTCCCCTCTTTTGTTGTTTTATGTCTTTTTCTAAAGGGGGTCAGGGGTGTTGAGACAGCTTCTTGATATACAGCCTTGACTGGAACTTGCCCATGTTGACCTTGAACTTGCAGAGATCATTCTGGTTCAGCTTTTTGAGTGCTGAGATTAGAGGTGTGTGCCACCATGGCCAACCTTCCTGAAGTACTTTGATTTATATCTAAATGTTGGAGAATTTTTGCCTCTTTGTTATGAGAAATAGATTCTAAGGCACTTCACAGCTCTTTTTGGGAATTATCAGCCCATGAAGCTGAGGTTGGAAATGGGGCATCACAATGGGGAAGAGCGAACTCAGGCCAGATATTAGGAGGAGTATGACTTTTTTGAACATCAGTCTAGTCAATGAATCAACTTTAACTCCATTTACAGAATGGACCTTCTCTACTGAAGGTCCATGTTTGCCATCTACCCAATCAAATGTGTTTCCTTTGTTGCTGAAGGGATATAACTCATTCCCCATCAGCAACTTGCTAGGGATGACTACAAAATAATAGTTGAGGACCCTTTGCTGCACACATGCCCATCCCTACCCTGATCCAAGGCTGAAACTTCCCACCTGTATCATCACTATCACCCTATGCTATTATTTATGAGCCTGTCCCTGGCCAGGAGGCTGCCCCCACTGTTCACCAAACTCTTTCCTCTCAAGGAGTAGAATGAGGGGAATTCATTGCTCTCTGTGATATGCATCTGATCTGTGACCTTTATTTGGGCACTGTATTTCATTTTTATTTTTATTTCTCACTGCTGTTTTTTGAGGCCTAGAAATAAGCAAAGGCTATGCTTTTCCCCAAGGCTTGGATTTCCTGGTTGCTTGCCAGCAACAGTGATCTTTTTAACCTTTTCTCTTCTGTTACTCCTTGAAACAGTATTGTGGGCGAGGCTTAAAACGAGAGATACTTGGGTTCGGTCCCCAGCTCCGAAAAAAAGAAAAGAAAAATGAGAGATACTTTGGGTCAAAAACCTTGAAAATCTTAGGACCAGCCTAAAATACCAGTTATTATGGTTTGAGTATGAAATTTCCCCAACAGACTCATGTGTTGAATGAATGTTTGGTACCCAACTGATAGCACTATTTCCGGAGGAAAAGGGGCATAACTGGAAAGAAGGAGGTCATGTTAGCCTGCCCTCTGAGGATTATACCCATTTCTCATCCATTTCTTTTATAGTTTCCTGTCCACCACTAGGTGAGTAGCCTCTGCGACATGCTCCTGCCACCATGTCGTTCTGACTAGCCATAGATTCAGAATCAAAAAACCAAACACTGTGGATTTGTAGTTGTTCTCAGGTATTTTGTGAGGTGTCAATGAAAAGTACTATTGTAACTAGCTCTCAGCCCTTCCTAACAACATGCATGCTAAGAAGTAAAGTCATCTCATCAAGTACAGAGTTCTTTTAAAGGCCACAAGAAGGCTGAATGGATATAGCACAGAAATGGACAATTCAAAATGCCACATAGATCTTTTTACATTAATTTATAGTTGTTTTCGTACCAGTAGGCAAAACCAGAAGTGCTTGGGTCATTGTGGGTGGAGATTTTGGGGGCACAAAATCTTTAAGACCTATAGACAACAGAGCTGGTGGGCCTAACCTGGAAAAGTTTCTTGCCAAAGTTCATACACTTTGAAAATAAGATGAACACTTGCCCCTTTATCCTGTGATAGTGCTCTAACAGCAACCTAATGAATCCTGGTCAACAAGTTCTGGTATCCTGGTATTTGTTGAAACTAATAATACTTTGGAGTTTGTTGACAGAGCTGCAAGAGAACTAAAGTAAATATGGAAACTGAGGAATAGCCCAGTATAGGTAGTATTACCTCTATGTCTAAGAAGGGATTTTTAAAGATACTCCCTGGACTTCCTGAGAAACCAGGGTATAAGTACAGTTAGGAGATAATACAGAAGTATCTGTACATATTACCAATGATTCCTCTATAGGCAACTGCAATAATAGATTTGCATACATATAGATAACTGGTCTCTCAGACAGATGGCAATGACAGAAGAGTATTTACTCTGTCAAGCAGGAAGAAAATTCTGTCAGGAGACCAGAGTACTTTTACCATACTGGTTACAGGCTACCTGGAAGATTACATAGATGGCTTCTAAATACCCTGTGTTCTAGATCCTCACCCATAAAAACAAAACTATATTCTTCCTCATATAACTTTTATGCCTCATAGGACTATGTTATGGACACCTTAAGGTCTGGTAACAGAGACAATTCTGCTTATTTTTAATAGAGCAAAGATGTTGTAGAGGTGTGTGTGTGTGTGTGTGTGTGTGTGTGTGTGTGTGTGTGTGTAGGTGGTCAAATCCCTTAATTTGTTGGAGAGTAAAAAGGGACATGTGAATGTGATATACTTCATGATCTAGAAAAATTGCTCTGTAATTGTGCAAGCCTTTCAGTGCTGCTTCAAACTTTCTGTTCATTTTATGTTTTTGTTCTCATGGTTTCAGAAGTTATTTGCACAGCTTACACACAGGGGAGTGGTTTGAGGAATTAATATGAAAATGGCATTTATATGTAAATTAGAATGTATATCAACCAAGGTTAACTTCAGAAAGGAACCCCCTTCCACGAATCCTCTTTCATATACAGAGCTTAGCCAACGATATTATGTATCTATGTAAACAAACGTACATGTGGGAACAGTGTAACCTGAAGAAAAGAGAACAAGAAAGGCTAAAAACAAGGGGGATGAGGAAGAACTGAATGTAGGTAATAGACACAAGTTATGAAAGAGGATGTAAAGCTAATTGTTTTCTTAGTGCTAATTCTGTCACGGATTTTTTTGTTCATGTAGAACTGCATAAAACTCTCAATACTGAAAATGTAAAATTTAATGTGAAGCTCTGCAGCTTTAGCTTCCAATGACTATTCTAACTGCATACAAATGCAAAGTTAGAACGTTGCTGATAGCTTCAGTGAGGAAGAAATGTAGGCAAATTAATGTAGTAGCCTTTCATTAGCATGTAAACTTAGAAATACTCTCAGAATAATTCTACTGTTAATACTTGAAAGATCTTTGCAAATCAAACATTCTTAGCAAACTAAAACATAGTTTAACTGAGTAAGTGGCCACTGATCCCTGTAAGTTCCAACCACTTAAATAAAAGGGACAGATTGCCGACTATGTACTTTTGTTTCTCTGGTCAGTTTCCATCTTTAGCTAAAGGGGCTAAGTCAGTTTGGAACAGGTCACCCACAGGGAGCAGTAGAGGGTGATAAAAGTTCAGGAGCAGGGAAGCCAAATCTCAACTGGCACCAATATCAAAGAGGGATTTAGAGCTAGCAGGCAGTGGTATAACTTGAATGATGGAATGGGAGGGAGAGACAAAATCCATCTAGATAAATATATCCTAGCATCCACTAAGAGAAAGGAAAATCTCTGTGAACATCACCCTTGGTTTTGAAACCTTCAAGCACTTTGTTAAAATGAAAAGCCTTTCAGAAAGGAAACCTTTAGTTTTTCACAAGGATGGAAGGAAATAATCCTAACTTGGTCCGAGTTAGAAAGAATACTGCTTACCTGACAAGGTGAGCCAAAGTATTCAAGACTAGTGGGCAAGAAACCAAACTACTTTTCAGGGGCAGCTGTGAAAGCGATAAACTTTATAGTCTTTGAACCCACCTTGGAGATAACTCAGAAGACATCAGACCCACATGGACCCGCTGAAGGAGACAAATAGTAGCTTGGGTATCCTCCCACCCCTAGGGCCCTGCTGTGAGGTGCTGACAGCTGGGAGAGGACCTGAAACCAGTTAGCCTGGGGCTCCCAGCCAGCAGTGTATTTTCATCTTGTTTTGACTGGGACTGTCCTCCTCTGCATAAACACATCTACCTCAGGGGTAGAAAATGTAGAACAGCTTAAAATAGGTGAGTGGAATGTTTCTCACCCTGAATCACCAGCAAAGGGATGCCCTGCAGGTGGGCCTTGTTTAAAGCAAAATGGATATAAGGAGTAAAAAGATCTGTAAGGCCTTGACCTAAAGGGACCCTAAAGCCTAACCTGGCCAAAGCATACAAGCAACAGTTCTGCCTTCCAGATTACCTCTTTGGCTCTATTTTATTCCCGCAGCCTTTTGAGTCTTGTAAACAGTCTTAGTAGCTGGGTACTCTATGATCTGAGGCCTATTGTATGGATGAGAATCAGAGATGTCAACTCGTTAAATGATTTTCCTGGAATTGTAGAGCTAGTAAGGGGCATAGGCCAGTTAACAATCTCTGGACTTCTATTCCAAAGCATTGGCTTGTTTTCTAACTGCACACTGTGAGTTTTGGTGGTTGTTCATTTGCCGTGAAGCACTGTATGACTAACTTACTATACCTCTAGTCCCTCATATCTTGTTTTGAGGAGTGTTCAGGCACAGTTGTATTCTTGGCAGTGACTGTGACTCACACCCAATGTCACTTCTTGGGAAATTTCTTTCATCTCAGCTGCATGGGGATTGGAAAGGAGTCCTTATCAAGATCAGGGAGGAATCTCAAAGTATTAAGCACCCAGGACAAGTGAGCCCCTCTAGGGGGCTAGGATGGAATAACTCTGCATTTCAATGCAGCGACCAGCCCCTTGGTAAAGACAAACAGGTGCAAATTACCCAGAAGGCCAGATTAGAGAAGGGAAAAAAGATTGAGTATAAATGTAATATAAGGAAAGAGCAAAGGTAAACATGTACTTTGAAACAAACTGTCACCCATCACAGTGTCTTTTCAGAGCTACCCCCACACTCAGGCTAAACTCAAGTAGGAGCCTGTATTAGAACTTTAATGCTTCCTTTTCAGGTACCTTCCTCTTGCTTTTTATCCCCAGGCAACCTGTGTCCTTGTCCTTTGCAAGGTCTGGGAGTTTCAGGATTGTTTCAGGAAGCACTGGCCTCTCCACAGCAATGCTGTCATCCAGTAAAACTCCAGGTCTACCATCCATAAACCAAATGTACCTAGCATTTAGGCTAGCCCTAAAGAACAAATTAAAGAAATTTGTTTGTGTTCTCCCTGGTCAGATTGCAGGTGCTTTAATCCAAGAGGCAAGTCAATGGTATGATTTAGATGAGGGTGGTAATGGTGAAGAGTGCATTATGAATGGATGTTTAAATATTGCTAAAAAGTCATGCAATACTCTCACAGAAGGTAAGCCTAAGTATATGTACAGGGATAAATACTATTCTGTTACAGTTGTACTATATTCGTTCCAGTACATAGTACAAATAGTGCTGGAATAGTAGTGAGGAGAGCTGAGTTGGGCCTGGTTGTCTCTGGCTACCAAAACAACTTTGAAAAGTCCTTTAACCAGTTTGGGTCCAAATTCCCTTTAACTGTGAGATGAGAGGGCCAGAGCTGCAAATTTATACAGTTTGGGTGCTTCTTTCATAAATGGCACACCTATGTAGACTGAGATCTATAAACTCAGGCATGTTCTCAGTACCCATAGCAGCATCTGGCATACAGAATACACTCAACAAAAAGAATTTGACAGCAGCTCTATCTATCTGCCATGACCTCAAATGCAGTGATTTTCAGGTATACTTTTAAATCAAAAGGTCCAAAACAAGGTGAGATGGTCAGGCCCTTGCTTGCAGGACTAGGTTGTTTGTGCCATTTGGTTCATGGATAGTTTCTTGGAACCAAAGGAACAAGAACAAACTTCTAGCAGCCCAAGAAGTTTGAGGGATGCTGGACTAGGTGGAAAGGGTGATATAAGGGCTGAAGGAAAGTCAGGGGTCAGTCAACAAAAGCTAGGAGAGTAACTTCTACATAGTTTTCTGTAAAACGGGAAGCCAAGATAACAGAGATCTGATGGGTGTCTGGGCTGAAGTAGGAAAAGTGCCCAGTTGCATGGTGACTCAAGGTCAGAAGTTGGATGGGGTCCCGGAGCTCTCAAGCCTCTGCTCACCCTCTTGGGACTGGCCGTTGGCTTCAGGCCAGCTCCCTGAATAGCTCCCCGACTCTGCCCCTCCATAATTCCAGCTTCTTAGGCCAATCTGCTTCCTTCTCGAGCCACTGCCAAGGCTTTTTTTCCCTTCCCCTTCCCCACACAAAGGCTACATAAACGTCTTCCCCAAATTTCTTTCCAGGGACTTATCTGGTTGGTGCAGTTACCTTTTAGGGCTGTCCAGAGACCCGCCTTGCTTCTGGACAGACTTGCCTGTATTGCCTGAATTTACTCAGACACAACTCCACTCCTTATGCAAATGGGTGGAGGTTGGCCAGCCACCACTGTGTTCCTTCCCTCACAATATAACCCCTGCCTTACTCCTCTGGAACCATGGCTCAGGCCCACCCCTAGGAACCCCTAGATTCTAAGGTACTGAGACAGTCTCACTTGCCACCTCTACTTTTGCCTTCACCTATCCTCGTTCATTTCTAAAGGGCTACAGTTTAAATCCAAACAGAAGGAGCACTTGGGACTGAAATTAAAGTATATTCAAGGAAAGGAGTGGGAGAGAGATTGATTTTGACCAAGCAGACATCCTTCCCAGAATTCTTGAAACAATACTGTGAAGGAGGCCACTCATTAGACCAAATCTTACCTTCCCTTTGACCAAAGTTATGGTCCCATATCTGCCATTAAAATATCTGTGTGGGGTTGGGGATTTAGCTCAGTGGTAGAGCGCTTGCCTAGCAAGCGCAAAGCCCTCGCAAAGCCCTGGGTTCGGTCCCCAGCCCCGAAAAAAGAAGAGAAAAAAAATATATATATCTGTGTGATGTCTGTGTTTTAATCTGTGTCTCAGTTTCCTCTTCTGTGAAATGGAGATAATTATCTCTGCCCTATCCACTTTAGCAGGGCTGTAATGAAAATGAAGATTTGAGTGTGTGTGTGTGTGCACGCAAGAGAGAGAGAGAGAGAGAGAGAGAGAGAGAGAGAGAGAGAGAGAGAGAGAGAGAGAAAAGAATATGCCAGCCAAAGAACAAGTGACCCAGAGATTTTCTAAAGGGCAAGGCCTTGGATGAGTATCAGATATGCTGCCTCCCCCTGCCTATGATTCACGATAGTAGCTTAAACAAACCAACAAAGCACCAAAACCCTACTCACATGTCCTAGGCCTGTTTTCGTCCTTCTCCCAACTTTTCCCTCGTCTCCAGTGCTGGCCCTTAGCACACTTGATCTCCTGTGTACCTCCACTCTATTTAAGAGCATCTCTTGCCTGACCCTCACATCTCTTCCCACCTATCCTGTCCCTTCAGGCCTTCCTTTGCCTTGTGAAAACCTCTTGCCATATTCTCTACCTCTCTAACTTTATGGCCCTGCTTTCCCAGCATTGACCTAAGGCTCTCGTTATCAAAGCATTAAAGAAGAAGGGACTCTAGGGAGTACTGACTGGACTAGACTGGAAAATTACCTACAAAGGCTTTTAGCACAATGGGGAACACCCAGCATGTGCTCAAGAAACACATCAGGTTTGGTTACATGGGCTGAGGGACTTCACATTTTGGTAGCGACTGTTTTGGTTTCTCTGAAATCTTGCCAGCCAAAGACAACTGCATTCTCTACCTTTACGTTCCCGTCTGACCTTCCCACCTATTTTCCTCTTCAGTTCTCAAGGCAGAGAATGGGACAATTTACTTAATTTCTAGGACCTGCATGCTACGATGTGATTTCAGTTCTCGCTGATCTAGTGTCGACTGAGTTTCTCTGGTGACTTCACCTTTCCTCCAGGAACTTGAGAGGCTGACAAAGCATGGAGCACACTCTTGAGTTTCCTCAGCACAAGCAATCATCTACACCTCTGCATCACATCCACAAATCTTTCTCATCTGAAGCAATTAGGACTTCTCATCTAGCATTAAGTGCTCTGGGGTTTTGGCCTAGGGATAAATAGGGGAATGAGTCTCATCACAGCACAACAAGACATGATAATCCTGCTCCTATTAAAGGCACTCCCTTGGTCTGAAACGTCTCTTGAACTGGAAAATATTGGAGAGTTGCCCCTATTCTCTTCCTACCTCGTTAGGACAAAGGTCTTGCTTTTATCTGTGCTCCCTCTGGGCTACATTTTAACCTTCCTTTCCCCAAAGGAGGAAATTTGAAGCAAAAGGTGACCTTACTAGGTCTTGCCAGAAAACTGATGACAGGATGTCAATACATGAACTCATTTGGTTGTCCCCTGCCACCTGTCTCCAACCTTTGACCTCCTTTTGGGGCCTACACTACAGGCAGGTTGGGAGGAAGTAGAACACTCTAGAGAAGCTGCCTGAGAATGCTGGTGTCATAAAGGAGTTAAGAAGGTGGAGTTAAAAAGGTGGTCCTGAGATAACAGGGCTGTGACTTGTAGATGTATTGCAGGACAGAATTTTGAAGAATACAAGGGAAGAAGTGAGGTGAGTAGGATGTTGGCAAGGTAGAAAATAAACTGTCATATTTATTGACAGCAGTGGTAGTAGGAGTAATCATAGAAAGGATGATAATGGTTGAAAGTTTGCAACATAATAGGCATTATGTTAAATGTTTTTCACACATTATTTCACTTATTTATAATTATCCAAATGAAAATACAGATGATAAATAAGGAAACAGAAACCTAAAGAGGTTTAACTAGCCTAAGATTACAAAACCAGAGCTTAGGTTTAAAGATTCAGTTAACTGTAGGCTCTCATTCTTCCCCTCTTCTCCCTCATCTATCCCTTGTTGCTTGTGCCAGCCTCAGGTTTGTGACCATCCCCCACCAAAAAAAAAAAACCATCAAGTTCCAGCCTTTCTATCTTGGCCTTTTAAGGGCCTAAGAGAGAGAGAGAAGGGGGGGGTTAACCTGGAATTGTTTTTCTTTACTGTTATTTCTGATAGGCTAACATTTCACCTTGGGGTTTGTTTAAGAATACCCAGTTGATGGAAAAGGAATAACACATAAATACTCCAACAACTTTTGCTCCTGGTTCTGCCATGAAATTGTTACAGGGTTTTTGGTAAGTTGCACCCATAGACACACAGACTTTGTCTCTATAGGAATAAAAGCTAATAGTGGGCTGATGATGTAGCTCACTTGTAGAATGCTTGCCTGAAGCCCTAGGTTTAACATCTTGCACTGCATAAATGGGATGTGGAAGCAGGAGGATCAAAAAGAAGTTTAGGGTCAGCTTCAACTTCATAGATAAATTCAAGGCTAGCACGGGCTACATGAGAGCCTGCCTCAAAACTCAATCAATCAATAGAAGAATAAAATCTAAAAGTTCAAATATATGATGAAGCTCCCTTGAACAAGTTCTGCATGCTCTCCCTTCTCCTGCTGTGGAAGATTGTCTGCTAAGTCCAAAGTGTTCCACCTCTCTTACTTTCCATTTGAGGTTCATTTTTTGTTGAGTCTGCTGTAGCACTCAGCACCCTCTTCAATTTCTGACTCTAGAACCCATTTCATATCTCAATGCCAGGTGGTGGCTCCTCACCAGCATGGTTTCAGCTAAGTCTTCCCTCACTAAACATGCAGCAACATCTCTTCCAACAGTTTTGAGATGACCTTGCATCCTTGTCTTTCACCAAGTTTTGCTTTGAGAATGCCATCTTTTTCTTTAACTCCTGCTATAAATGATCCACAGTGGCTTGTTGCTTCCTTGAATGCACAATGCTCCCCCCACCTCTGGCTTACTTGGCATCTTCTGGCTTCTTTTCATTATGTTTTGTTTTCTTATATATTCAAAGAAATTAAAGAAGCCTTCGTGGTCAACTAGCTTAATTTCCTTCATTTATAGATGAGGAAATTTTAATTTGGGTAGAGAAAATGACTTGTTCAAAGTCATACAGGCAAAGAGGAAAATAATTCAGGTCTGCCTGATTCCAGAACCACTGTTCTTTTTCTGTTCTTCTTTATGTGTCAGATTTTAGCAGGCCATCCATCATCAATAAGGAACCACAGGCATGAGATTAAAAATATAAAACCAGTTAAGTCACGTGCCTATTGTCATAAAGTTCATTAGTAATATAATTGAGAACTAAATCTAGGTCATGGAGTTTCCATTCAGGGCCACTCCCACTCCATCATGACACCTCTTTCTTCCCCAGTTTTCCCTTTTCTGTACTGTCCACGAATTTTTCAATCTGAATCCCTTTCTACTTTAAACTTTTTCCATTCCTGATTCTGTGTTTTTTTCACTTTTAGAGATGAAAGAATCTCTTTACCTATTTATTAACAGGTTAAAATAAACAGACAGGGAGAGGAGAAGCAAACTGTCTAAATTCAGGTTAATTCTGTGGCATAGCAGGGACACAAGTACAAGTCACTAACTTAAGCTCTATGCTCGTTCAGACGTCTTTCTGCTGCCTCAACATCATTTTTTTTCAGTTCCTTCATGCTTGAAAAATCTCCTTTCACTGATAAAGAGTTTAGAACATGTGGGCCTAGGTTTACATGACATCTCTGGGGAAACAGGAAGGAGTGGGGAATGCCTGGAATCACATACAAACTATATCCCACTACGGGAGGCCCAGCATTGCCTTGTAGAGAGTAGTGACTATCAACCATGTTGAAATAAATTCACAGCCACTGTGATTTTCAGCTTATGGCCTAGATAGTGGTGTCAAGACTCAAGCTGGCTGCAAAATGAGATCAGTTCACTGTCCTCCCAATGGAAAATTCTTGTAAAATCAATAGCACTTATAACGCCAAAGGACCAGGAGACCTTTCTTCTGTTTGTTTTCCCTCCTCCTTTTGAGTCACTCTTACCCATCATTTTGTGGAGGTATAGACAACACATAAATCTGGTGTAAGAAACTGCAAATACAGAAATACAGCTCTCAGAGGTCCTGCAGCAATGAAGACCTGGACTATGCTGTTTATTATCATTAGTTGGTGAGGACCCTGACCTAAACACCTTTTTGATTCCCCCAGGGAGTGTTTCCCAACTCCAAAGTACTTCCTGTCAACTGGCATCTGGTTGGAAATAATAATAGTGAATTTCCCAAAGCACCAGACCAAAGCTAAAATCTCAGTTTTAACATAGCTTTGTCACACTGAAACTTTGATTCCCTCAGAGAGCCCAAAACCAATTAGACACCATCATGGTGGCCTTCCTACGATACAAAGCGTCACATGCTCTCAGACTGCAGTAGACTGCAGTGAGTCCTTTGCCCAGACATCCTCCCCACCATAACATAGTTATATCCCACTTTTCTTCTAGATACACAGAAGGTGGGTAGGTCCATACTATTTTCTGGCAGGCCTTTTCTTCCTGCCTGGACCCCCTTAACTGGTTCTGCTATAGAAAGAATCCTGTCTTCCTGGAATGTGTACCAATAGATACAACCTTTCTACATGAGAATATTACACATTTATTTTAGACTGTACTCACTTGACAATACATGTTGAGCATCTACTAAGTGTCAGACACTGGTATCTGCTATCAACTGTCTTTTGTGCAATTGAATACTAGAGCACCCTGTGAGTTCATTACCACAGAATACCCACAGGACTTGATAAATAGATCTCTTGTTTGAGAGGAAACTCAAAGAGATGAGATGTCAAATAGGTCCTGGGACTAAATATGTGCTATGCTGTGGATTCCTGAGTTTTGGAACAGAGGCACTTGAAGTGGTGTGGTAGGAGATGATCCTTATATATAAATTCTCAGCACCAGGTTCAAGTTTAATGTCCCAGAGAAGCTGTCTTGTCTGGTTGTGATGTGCAGAAGTTAAGATAGTATCAAAGAGTTGCATGGATAAGAAACAACTGTACTCTCTGCCCTAAGTTCTGACAGCAAGATCTCTGCCTGCTGACTTCCAAAGAAAATCAAAAGGACAAGCATTTGGAAAGGAGTTACCTGATCTTTTCTGTTATGTCTTCTGATTCAAGCTTGCTTGTGTTAATGGTCAAAACACATCCAAGTTACTTAATGGCAATGGAGTAGCTGGATAAAACTTCCTGATAGAACACCCAACCTCCATCTCTGAGATGTATGAACAAGGTTTTGTACCTCATCTCCTAGGCAAGGCTTTGGCCCTGTGCCTATTCCCCCAACCCTACCCTCTGGGTGATCTTGCTCAAGGACACCAAGGGAGTTGGTGGCAGAGGCTGGGAGCACAGCCCAGGCTTCCTGGATCCTGGCCTAGCACTGTTGCCACCAGACCCCATTGCTGCTTTCTTTCCTCTCATGCCCTTTATGCTCAGTCTGCACCACCCTGGAGGCACATATCCCACAGTCCACAAGCTTTCACTGGGTGATATGTTCAACATCAGTCAGCAGTCCAGCCATATGGGGCATAGAGAGTCTGTCTGGCTGCTATCCATGGAGCCAAGCCTGGGACAGGATGGAGAAGGATCAGCCACACTGCTGGTCTAAGACTAGCAGATCTGGATCATTAAGGCAGTCATTTTTATCTGAGGCCCTAAGTGTGGTCCCTGAGCTTGGCTTCCCAGAGCTATGGCCAGGTCCCTGTGGGTAACCTACTCCCAGCCTTGTTGCTATGACACATAGTTCTACAAGTGCTGAGTGGCATTGTTGGGGCCGGATGCAAACAGCACGCAGCAGGGTCTAGCTGTGCGCCAGTTGGCCAGCTGACATTTCAGGGTCCAAAGAGCTTGTGTGTACTGGACAAGCTGTTTATTGTAGTGTTGGCATTGCCCAGTCCTTCAGACAGCAACAAATGCTCTCAAACTAGAAAAGGAGAGGAAATAAGAAATCAGTGGTAGCCAAGGCAGACCTGAAATCTCTTCCCTCTTGCCATTTGCTCCCCACAGCTGAATGCTGCCGGTGCCAACCATTAGAAGTACTCTTTGAGGGATGTGGAGGAGTCAAGTCCCTCAAACCTCCATTTGTGAAGACAAATCATGTCAATTCTATGTCGGCCTCCTTCCGACCATTCATCTCTCCAGAGGCCCTTGCTAATGGCAGGTTAAACAATCTGTAGTTGGGTTAGGAACAAGAATTCTTGCTGTCACAAAGTTTACTATGTGGAGGAACTGACACTCCAATGCTGTAGACACACACTCACATACTCTAATAAACAGGTTGGGATAGAAGCAGTAGTCCTTCAGAGTCTTATTCCTGGTACTTTAAGATGTACTTAAACTTAACCACACACTGGGAAATATGTGGCAAGTAATGTGTATAATTATTAGCACACAGGGCAGGATGGAGAGTTGAAACAGATGAGACCCCAAATTGAGGGAAGTAAGTAAGCCAGGTTAGAGAGGTTCTGGTGGAGGACGAACTTCCTAGAAAACATTTGACCCCTAAATTAGGAGTCAGTGTAGTCTATGTAGCCCAAGGAGAAATTACTTGGGATGGACATGATCAGGCAAACACTGAACTGAGTGTTAGGCCCTACTTTATTACTCCTTGCTTCATTCAAGATTATAGCTGCCAGGGTTGGCCAAATGGAATTACTGAAAGGTCTTCAAAATATCCTAGTCAGGGTCTCTGGTTTTTCATAAAGTCAGCTCTATCATCCCATCTAAGTGGGACCAACCCTGTCCATTATTACACAAATACAGAGGAATGGTAATAAAAATCATCAGCTAGTAATCATTGTCTGCTTTGTGCTGAATAATGTCCAAAGCACTTTATATATGATATATATGTAATCACAATTAGACCTTCTCAAAGTCTTATGGCTAATATTATCTGTACCATTTGTAATTCACACAGACAAAAGCTGAGGCTCAGAGGAGCGAATAACTAGCTCACAGTTATATTAGGGTTAGGAAGTGACTTGACTAAGGATTCAGGTCTGGCCCCAAAGTGTATGCTTATTCTGCTTCAGAGCCATTTGTGACTAAGAGAAAGAGTGCTCTCATTTGTAAAAGAAGCTTCAGGGAAGTAGAAAGGGAAGACTGAGAAGGAAGAGTCAAGAGAGAAGAACCATAATGTTAAGTGCAACAGGGATGATGGGCAGTAGAATACCTATGAGATGCCAGCTCCAAGACCATTCACATTTTTTGTTCATCAGTACTCAGGGAAATTTGGCTAAAGAACAAAGAAGGCCAATGTGGTGACTTTGAGCAATACACACATACCGAGTTTACTGATTTAAATCCAAGCTTTAAAGTGAGTATCTTTGGTGTTTAGGTCATTGATTACTTAAGCAGCCAGCATATGGAAATCACTTGAGGATAGAAAGAGATGAACATAACAGGGATCCTGCTCTTGGGGCATGTCCAGGTGGGTATCAGGTTTTTCTTGAGTCATTTTTAGGGTCGACTAAGGCAAGAGGTATAGGCTGTGTGGTGAGAGAATAGAATGAATCCTCTATGGTTCCCTTGAGAGTGTGACTGTTGCCTTCGGCACACAGAGATCAGTAATGTCTTTGAATTTAGCAGCCCCAGAGGATTTCATTTTCATGAGGTTGTTTCCACAAATGCATCTCAATGTACATCTTTTGGTGCTGGCCACTTCAGCTGCCAAACCAGAAGAAGTCTCAAGTGGATGTAGACTGAAAAAAGAAGTGAGGTCACAGGAGGTCCCCTTTGACCCTTTTTTCTTAGTGTCTGGCAGTAGTCCTACCACCTCCAGAAACAGAACACCTTTCTTCTGAGCTTTGTTGTCTCTTCTCTCAGTGGGAAACTTAAAGCTCAGAGAAGTGAATCCAAGTAACTAATTAATGAATATGGATGGTAAAGTTGCTGAGGTTGCTGGAAAATATTCTATTGCTGCCAGCACACACAATCTCCCAAGGCACCTACCACCCACTGTGGCTTGACAGGGAGGCTAAGGAGGGACTATTGGATTGTATCTCCCCAGGACTCCAGGTGTAGCAAGGAGCTCCCACAGTGCATACCTGTTGCTCTATTCCTAGAGACCAGCTTCTGGGCAACACATTCCCTCTTAAAACAGCCTCTTCTAGACCAGCTGGGATTGTGATCTGCTTAGGTACTTAGCATGAAGATTTCTCTCTGGTCCAAGGATATCTTTATATGGCATTCACCAATGCAACGTGAAAGGCTATAGGAGATGGATAGATGGAGATAGGAGAAGGGTGAAAAGAAGAAGACCAAGAGGCACACACAGCTGGCAGAAGACCATCTCCAGCTGTTGGGCAGGCTGTTTCCTTTGATAAAGCACTTGGCAGTACTCCCAGTTCTGTAGTTTCTGGCCTGCGAAAGCACACCCAGAGCACAAGCCTGCCTGTGGGAGGACTTCAGCCTTTCTTTGTTTTCTTTTCTTTCTTCCTGACTTTTTTTTAAGTATTAGAAAATGTCCTTACTATCCCAAGGAACTTGTCACTTTCTAACAACTTTCCAAAGTGAAATTCTACTTGTGGTTGATGTTGCCTGGGTCACTGACATCTTCACAGAAAATTAGTGTGATGGAACCATGTTCAGGGTGTGGGATGAGTGTGCAGTGAAGCCTCTGTATATATTTGTTGGCATGTGTATTTGAGTGTGTGCATGTGTATGTATAGTAGGAAGGTGTTTGTAAATAAAACTGTATATTTGTCTGGGAGGCTATGCTTATTTGTTGTACATGACAATGCTTTCTGTGTGGCACTACATCCTAGTTTCTTTCCAATTTACTAATGCTTTCTTCAAAAGGACTATGAAATAGTGGAGTCCTAGTGTCATGAAATGATCACACAGAACAAATCTTCCCTCACTGCAACCCCAGTCCTGTGGCTTTATGGAGGCCTCTCTTCCTTATTCTCCACAGTTCCCAAATATGAAAAGCTAGGCTGCAAGGCCTGGCTTCAAGGTCCCTCAGAGAAACAGAGTGTATAATGTTTGTTGCCTGGCCCCTGATCACTCCCATTTATAGTCTACTGGCAGAACTTCTCCAACCAGGCCCACAGTTTGGCTCCCTCAGGGCTTCCATGCAAGTTTTCCAGATTCTTGATATGAATATGATCCCATCCAGGGATCAGCATGGGATCTCCATATCTTCTATGGAAATCTTCGCTTCTCAGGAACCCTGAAAACAGCTCCTCGTCCCACAGGCAGCTGACCCCACAATGCTATCCGACTGACTATCAAAGACTTCAGGCCACCTCACAGGTCAGTGGTAATGCTTCTGAGAGAAGGGGCTCTGGCACCTGATCTCAACAGAGGTATGTTCCCAGAGTGGCCCTGAACCACTGACCTGGTGGACCTGCTGTTGTACCTCACCCATCTGCAGCCCAAGCCAGAGTGGCCCTTCATACTTGGCAGTGGGAAAAAACAGTTGGGAAGAAGCAAACATGACACAGAACAAACCCAGCCTGGGAACTTTGCTCCAGCTTCCAAACTGGAAGTTCTCAAACACCTCCCCTGGAAATGTTTACCTCATGAAAACAAAGAAAACATTTAAACAAACAGGACAGAGCTAGAAGGCCACCTTAAGCATAATGGAGTCCAACGTTTGCATTTTCCATATGGGGAAAGTGAATCCCACAGTAGAAATGAGATTTCTGCTAGTTATCAGAAAAGCTGGAAAAAGATATACCAAAGTAAGAATAAGTAGGAATATCAGGAGTAGAAGCATTAGACCCATGTATAGAGCTTAAGTAGACAGTGCAACTTAGTGTCAACTGAGGCAGGCTAGAATGGTATTGTGGGGCTGGAGCACTCAAAGCCTTACACTTTTTGTCAATTGGAACGCTTGGCAACATTGTTGGGCCAGATGAGCAGTGTATTTTGACTAAAAAAAAATATCAAACCTGAATGGGATTAGGGACTTTGTTCTTTCCTTCTTTCATCCTTTCTAGACTATTCTTTCCATGGAGAGCTCAAGCTCTGGAAAGAGGTAGAAGGCCAGACCTATTTTTTTCCCACTGGTTGGGTAGTGACAATGTGGAGCAAACCCAGGGGTGTAACTCTTACCATTTTTTAGGGAGAGTCAGAGCCCAATTTGTATATTCTTACCATATATATATACTCTAGCTGATTGAAGCCTGTGTGCAGCCTGGAATGGAGCATAGAAGAGGACGTAGATAGGTGGAGTACCAGGAGGGATGAGGAGCAAGTTCTGGGTCAGAATGCAGCAGATCAAAAGTTCTACAATGTGGATCTCAGTGTGCCTAGGCCAACATTATAATCAAACAAGTCTGTGCTCAAGCTTTGAGCACCGGCTGAAGCAGAGGTCACTCCCTAACCTGTCCTCTGTGGTATGACCAACTTTCCATTCTTGTAAGCTGGCAGCCCTTCACTTTGACAGTGGAAAATAGTAGACATCATGTTCTGAGGTAAGGGCATCCTGGATATCTGTTATAAGCTCCATTAAAATAAAGAACTCAGCATGAAAAATAATCATGCCTACTACTCTGAGCACTTAAACACATACTGTGGAACATACCTTAGAATAGGTTCAGTGGTACACATGTAACAGAACAAAGTCCTCTTTGACCTTACACACATGATAATCTCATCAAGATTGTACATAATAACTTACTTAATTTAACCCAATACAGAGCTGTCATTTTGTTTTGTACTATTTAGTATCTATGGACAATATATCCTTGTTATTGTTCCTGAGAGATTTATGTCTGTGTATCTCATCTAACTAACCTAATCTAAAGCTCTTGAGGGTTAGGAGCAAGCCTTCTGTAGTTTTCTCCCCTCCCCCTCCTCTTGTGGCACCCAGAACAGTGGTGTGGGTTAGAGAATGGTCTCAATGGTGATTGTTCAACTCAGCAACAACTGGAGAGGCCAGTATAATTTCTGAATTCATCTGCAAGTGTGTCCAATGATGACAGAAATCTGCAGCTGGATGTATCCCTTGCAGCAAAGAAAGAGCTATTCTTGAAGAGAGGGACACCCAAAGCCAGCATTTCAGTTGACTTAACTAGCCCTTCCCCATCTCATCTTCATGAAATAACAAATAAACAACTGGGACAAGGGTGGATTACCTCATACCAAGCATCCATTTAGCACAGGAACTAGTGGACATTTTATTTCCTAGCAGTCTCTACTCTGTTGCATCTATCTCTTGGATAACAAAATTTTAGTGTGCTTTCTAGAAGTTGTAGTTCCTTTGAATCTAATCTACCCAACCATGTGACTACATGTGACTGCAGATTAAGTTACATTAAGAAATCATTAGGAATTGGCTACAATAATGCTTAATAAGGTATACTCCTATTTTGATTTCATGTATGAAACTGGTTTCAAGGACCCTATTTATAGGTATGAAAGCTGAGTATTTAGGAATACGCTAAAACACTCTTCAAAGGAGAGCTATTTTACTTCTCACCTGCTTCATAAGCAGGAGAGTAAAACAGACTAAATGGAAAGACATTTTTAGCTTCTAAAAGGAAGACTCTACTTCAAAGTAGTCTAAAGACCCATGTTATAACCAAAGACAACTTTTTACTCTCTCGAAAAATTGAACTACTCTCTATTAACCAAACCATTAATTAGAGTTATGTTTATACTTCAATTGCCAGCTCCAAATATTTGTTTATTTAAACCCAGGTCACTGTAATTTATTACAGTTATAGCCACTGGTGAGATAATGTGCTTAGATTCCACAAGTATGTGTGAATTGCCTACTTCAGCCTTTATTTTCATGGAATGAGAATTCTCTTGAAGGCATAGGGCCAGACTAAAGATAATAAATGATTTTCCTTCTCAACAGAACTAAAAACAATGTTTTAATTAATTCACTAAAACTCAAGGATTGAATATCTATATTACATTTCTTGACAATGTTAGTTGATCCAAGAGTGACCCACAGGATTTCCATTGATCCAAGAACAATCTTTAGGCAGACATTTCATTGGCTTGAAAGTTGTTTCTCAATCATTGAATGCTGTCTTTCTCACTAGTAGACTCACCCCTATTTTGTTAGAAGACTTCAGGGTAGCCTGGGAGAGGCTAAAAACAGAAATGTGGGAGGGAAAGACTTCATGATAGTAAATATCTCCCTAAGAAGGAAGAGCAGAGACAGGAAACTTAAAGAGGCCTGGGAGTGTGTAACAGAAAAAGGAAGAGGAGTCAAGATAGTTCTCAAAGCAGAAGACCTGAGGATTTAGACATACATAGCTATACCACATAAACACACATGCACAGGTGTGCGCACATGCAACTACACACACACACACACACACACACACACACACACACACACACACCGCTTATGTATACACCAACATAGGAAGACACATGTACCTTCTTCATATATACTATTGTCACCCTGACTCTTGAGTCCCATATTCAAGAAGTTCAGGTAGAGCTACAGAAGTCGCATACATCGAAACATCAGCCCTACCTTCTGGCTGTCCTATATCAAACGTATTCTCCCACATAAATATACCCACCATTTATTTCTCTATACTTTTTATCCACACAATATAGATTCTTTGTATACATCTACATTACTACTACCAAAAGCCACTCCCACAAAGTACACACACACACACACACACACACACACACACACACACACACACACACACACACACCCTCCTTCCCAACAAAGTCTTAAAGAGTCTGTGTCAAATAAATTCTTAGTGCTTTCACCTTCAATGAATAAGATTTAAAATAGTGACTGGATAGCTAGGTGAATTGAAGAAATAGTTTCCTGATAGTTTATTAGCATGGCAGAAAAGTCCATTGGGACATTTGAAATCCCTCACAGAGTTCACTCCCTTGGCCTATGGACAAGACACAAGTAATGACCTTTAGTGACTGCCAAAAGCTTCTAAAATTCTCTTGGTCCTGCTATGCTAGCTGACCTTTGCAAGGAATCCTGGGTATTTTGAACTAGGAATATTTAGTATAAAAAAATTAAACAAAACCAAAAAAACTCTCCCTGACATTTAAGAACAGTATCAAACTACCTAACTAAACTAACCTGGCAGGCCTGGCCTACTGCAAGCCAGTGATGAAGGAAGAACTGATTTTAAATCTCAATGGCCCTGTATGTCACTTGAAGATTGCTCACTTCTCTCTCTGCATACAAACACTCAGGCCATATTTTGTTTCCTGCCAAGCATAGTCTGTTCTGGCCAAAGAAGCCTAGAACTAGAAAAAAAATTCTTTTGGATTCAAATAGAAGAAAATCATAAGCTAGTTCAGGGGATCAGTGAATTTATGCAACTCAAACAATGTAATGCAACATATAAGTGGTGGGCATTATGATCCATGAAGTGTAGTCAGCATAGGAAAATCAAGCAAGTGCCTCTAGCAAGTGCCCCCACCTCAAGTTCCACCAGCCTGTCTGTTAAAAAGTTCAACTGTGCCCTAGCTGAAAGGCAATCAGATCTGTTATTGACACTGTTTCACTCTGAATAGCACAGAAAACTAAAGACTTTCTTTACTCAGTTCATTAGTCAGCTAACAAGCATTTTTCAAGCACCTACTGTGCATGGAGCACTGTCCCAGACACTCGGCTGTTGCTGTTGCTGCTGCTGCTGCTCCTGCTATTGAATTTCTGAATACAGACTGTTGCCAGACATCCAATTTTCTGAGTGCTTGCTCTGACAGGGAACAATGACTAATGAACCAAACATCAGGGAGGGCCCTCTGATCTCCAGCACAGAACATGCCCATAAAGGCAGAGTCTAATTTGTTCAGCAAGCAGCTGCCAATCCTTCTGGGATCTTAATTACCTGGAGCAGTTTATATGGGTGAATCCCCTTGGTAGAGAAACCCTGAACCCTGTCTTTCTCACACCCTGTCAATACCCCAGGCCCTATAAATGGCTTTAACCGAAGTTAGTGCGCATATATATACAAGGTCCAGGTTACAGCAATTCATGACAAACATCCCCAACACCACTGTCCACAGTCCTTCATATTCCTACACTCACACACACACACACACGGGGGGGGGGGGGGAGAGAGAGAGAGAGAGAGAGAGAGAGAGAGAGAGAGAGAGAGAGAGCACGAGTGTGTGTTTCACTCTATCTGTTTCACTTTATTGTGACTTTGGGTAAAACTTTTTCTGTCTCCTCTCCTGGAAAACTGAGGGGCCTTTTCAGTTCTGAAACTTGACTACTGCTTGCTTCAGGAGTTTTAAGAAAATCATGTGACAAGATCAGTATTTTTTGGAATAGAATTGAGACAAGGTGAGATGGTGGTTTGCTAGCCCCAGAAGCCATCACCATCAAGAAGAGATATCATATTTCTGCCTCATTAGGTGGGCCAATCCCAAAGCTCTACATTGCTTTGGAAATGATTCCCAAACTGGGCTGGTGGATCTGAGGTACTGTAGATTTTTCATACCTTCTGCCTTCTCATCATCCTTCTTTGCCACTCTTTTCATAACCCTTGTTCCAAATTTTGTTCCCTTTCTCTAAGCCTTCATCTCACCTTGACTAGTTCCCTGTCCTAAGCTCTTCAGCAAGGTTAATGATTAAATGGTCTCAAGTCTTCCAGTCTGTAAAATATAAATAATAGCCCCTACACTTGCAGCACTCATAGGCCTTTCAGAGGATCAAATAAGACAAAGCCTGTGAAAGTGCTTTGGAAATTGTCAAGTACTATGTAAATGTGAGAGATTATTATTAATGATGGGTGGGGAAGCAGTTATATGAAATGAGAAGCAGAGTGTCAACCTGTCTGTTCTCCTCACCACTTTAACTGGGTGAAGGAACTGGCATTTTTATCAAGCCTGAGCCACTGAAGGTATTCTTAGGGTTCATTATTTGATTAGTACTACATCCCTTTCATTGTCTGCTAGCAGACTTCAGAACCAGAGGGAAGCCAAGGCATAGGTAACTTTGACATGAAGAATGGTCTAGAGTGGTGATTAAAAAACCAGTGAACCTCTTCTTTCAAATACAGCTTCATACACAAAGCTCTATTTATAAAATAGACAAAAGCAGGATTACTTAGGTTGGAGCTAGGAGCAGGGGTATGTGGCCTCACTGGATAGGCCAATTTATCCTTGAGATCCATCCAGTGGTTCCCTATGCCTCAGGCTCCAAAGGGAATACGCCTGCCAACTGACAGTGTAGAAAAGGAACCATTGATTAACACAGGGTTCTCGCAGGCATCCAGGATATAGGCTGAGTACAGGAGGACTTGGAAAATGGGCCATGAGAAAGATAGGCAATGGGCTGGAGAGATGGCTCAGCCGTTAAAGGCTAGGCTCACAACCAAAAATATAAGAGAAAGATAGGCAAGAGAGTGCTACAGAAAGGCAAAGATGAGTGCAACATCACTTTTTGTTTAAAGTCATTAGCTTTTCCTAGATCTCAATCTTAATTTTTCAATCATTCTAGAATCAAATTACAGTTTTGGAAATCCATGCAAAAAGTCTATTAACAATGTAGAACCTAAAGCCATGGCCCAGGTAAGAGTTACACATCTGCTTTCTTGTTTAGCTTTGAGGAGAAACCAGGTGCCCCTCTAGGATAAGTCTGTTGAAGAAGCAGCTTCCAACTTGTGGTCCTACTCACAAATGAGCAACACTGCCATGGTGAGAAGGAAAGACCAAGAAGGTATCTTTAGGTGGGTTCAGTCGCCAAGGCAGGCAGATGTTTGCAACCATCCCTGGGTGTTAATCCAAAGAGGAGTGGTGGAAACACCAAAGTGGTAAAGTGAATATAGTGACCAACAATACATACCTAGTGTTATAGGCAAGGAAATTGGCCTGATCAGGATAGAGGCCCAGAAATGGTAGACAGAACAAATTTAGGGAGCTGGAGAGGAGAAACTGAGAAGAATTTTCCTCCTAGAGTGCTTGTTCTATTTTCCCATCCTCCCCACCCAAACAGGCTCAGCAACAGGGCATATCTGACTGACTCGGCAGAAACTGATCAGATATTACAGGAACAAGTTAGAGGCTCCAAGAAGGATAGGGGTATGTGTGCCCAAGTGGTCACACAGCCAGAAAATGGTCAGTAGCTGATTCGTTGAGGCAGAAGGAAGAGTGTCAAAGATTTTGGTAAAGTCACTAGACCTAGGGAAGGATATAATAATTGTTTAAAAATCACCTTAGAGTAAACTAGCTGGCATTCTAGAAACACCTGATGCTGGCATTTCTACATTATTAAAGCTGTTTGCAAAGGCCCAACATCTTTCTCTAGGAGATTCTTATTCCACATGTGTCTTCCCCTGATTCCTTTTCCACATGTGGTGGCCTAGAGCTGCTTCTCAAATTACCCTGAGGTAGCTGCTACAGAGACACATTTGCTGTGCCAGGGTTGAGCAGGAAATGGGTAACCCAGAGCAAAGGATCAGCAGCAAAAACCATTTGAGCTTGAAGGAAACGAGAACATTTGGAATTCCGGTGTGCCTGGGCGGAGGGGAAGAGGGTGACCCAGACAGTCTTTGTCTATGATCTTCTAGAGGGACCACTGGGACAATCTCGGAAAATGTGTTGGATGAGAGAATTACTTGGCTTGGGGTTACTTCCCCTGTGTAAGCTGTGTGAGCAGACATTGAGAAGTAGGTGGAGAGAGATCTCCTGAGGGGCTGAGAAGGGAACAGAACTCAAAAAGGAAAGAAAAGCAAATGAGGCAAAAATCATTTTGCAGCAGACCTTTCTGAGGACTATAACCCTTCCTCTGTAAGAGCTCAGATCTTCTTCCTCAAGCAAAGGTGGGTTTGCTACTGCAAGAACTGCCTCGCTATTGCACTCCCAGATATTTAAAAAGTCAACTAAAGCAGGTACACTGGAAGAAGAGTTGCAATTTCTTGTCTGCATCTCTTTATAAGTGCCTGGCTCACTGGTGGGAAGAGTGAACCCTCCTAGAAACCCAGGCAGAATTTTGCAGCTTCAAATGGGGACTTTACCTAGCCAAGATTTTCCCAGCTCCTTCTGCTAGGGTCAACCAGTATGGCTATGTAAGACCATGGCAAAGGATGGCCTTGTATACAAATGAAAAGGGTGCCTGTACAATTTGATTTGAAAGGAGATAGATTGGACAACCACACCCCCCCCCCAAAAAAAAAGCTTGCCCCTTGCTGAGCCTGCATCTTTTACTTGGTTTATTACTCTGGTTGAAAGGCCAGGCTTAACAAAAGTGTGACTTGGGTAGGAGAGCATGCTTGCTGCTTACAGCTTACCTGGCATCAGTATATCACATGAACATTGGCAGACAGCAAGATGTAGAAATCCATGGATTGTTAAGTGGCCAGGAGATCAGAGTTCTATAACATAAGCTATAACCCTATTATTGAGAATTCCAAGCAGAGGGGTCATTTGTTAAAAATGGGGAGAAAGGATAATATTAAAACAAAATCTTACACCATTTGCTGCTTTTTTGAGAGATGGGCCTGCTTCTTCCATCCCAGGTGAAAATGGTTTCTATTTAGCAACAATCAAAGAGCTAAAAATCTCTTTTCACACTGAAGAATTTTCCCTCAAACTGTATTCCTTCATCTCTTTCCATGTAGTACAGGAAGCATGTGTTGGAGAGAAGGGGAAAATGGATCTAGAGTCTGGGTGGCACCTACTTTCTTTACTGAGATTCAAGGCTTGTCAAGACTCACCTTAAGCTTCTTGAGAGGAGGAGATGACAACAATCATTATGAAAGAAAGAATAAGGAAGAGTTAAACAAATAGCTGCATCTAGAGGCCTGGAATCTCTCCAGTCTGTCTTAGTAAGTGCTGGGCTGAACTGTGAGCAGAGAAGACCTTTTCCAAGACAGCTGGATGCACTTCCAAGGGGACCCCTTTGCATTGGAGATGTTACAAGCCATCAGGGGGGATAAGAGCCCTAAAGATGAGTCCTGCTGCCCAGCTTAGATTCCCAGGGACACCACTAATGCCTAATGAGGTTGCCAAGGGAGCCAGTCTGGCAGGCTCACAGCAGGGGAAACTATGTAAAGCAAAGACTTAGTCCCAGGCTCAGCAGACAGCCCAAAGCAATGATATGCATGGCTAGTGAAAATGCAGAAAGCAACTCACAAAGACAGCAAGAATTAAGACTAGATAGAGTCCAACTGAGCTAGTCTGCTTTCTGTAGGCTGTGAGGACTGTCAGGACCCCATTAGTTGCCATTAGTGCCAGCCATGGTGACATGGCACCAGCTGCAAGCCTGCTGTGGCTGACCCAAACATCTTGTGTCAGTCCCCACAGCCTCTAATTGCCACACAAAAAGCAGTCCAAAGCCTTGTTATCCTTTCTTCACTCACTGCTTAGCCAGTGGCAGGATACACTAAACCACATCAGTGGCTTTATTCACTGTGTGCTGAGCCAAAGGGAAGAGAACAGGGAGCTGGAAGAATGGACTCAAGGAAGGAAGGGAGAACGTGTCAATATGCTGGCCTTCTGAAGCACCCCTAATTCCCAATGAATGCACCACTGACTGCTAAATGTAGCAATACTGCCCCCGCCAATTCTTGCACTTCTGGGAGTCATTTCTCAGTTCACACTTCCCTCCTGTGACAGATACATAAATCCTTGAGCAAAGAGGCTACTATGCCCCTTCCTGTCTCTGACGTGATTTTCCTAAGATGGATTACACCACCTTCTGCAGACTCATGCAGGTCAAATGATCAGGCCAGGCATAGGAGTATAGCCACTGGGCTATGATGAGGATGGTGAAGGGGGCTATCAATTTCCTGAGAACTGCTTGGTCCTATCTCCCCAAAGCAAACTAAGTCCCAATAGGTAGATTCCTAAGATCTTTCTAGACAAAGTCGTGGGGGTAAACAGCCACATACTACATTCCAAAGACAAACAAATTATTTCTGTGTGCTAGAAAATCAACTTTCAAGTGTTTCTTGGTGGTATATGTATTTTGTGGTAAATACTTGGTCTCAGCTTCCTTTTTCCCTACATCCAGTTTCCTCTTGTTTTTATGCACTCCAAGGAAACTCATTTTCATATCAGCTCAAATAAGTAGAAAGGCACAAATACTAAACTATATGGAACTCATAGTGCACCTTTTTTCTTCCATATTAATCCTTTGTCACATATCCTACCTTAGTGATCCTGCCATGGGAAACTCAACCATGCTTCAGTATGGAAGTCAAGTAAAAGTATGTAATTTATCTTTTTCAAAATCATCCTTAATTTATATTCTACTTGGACCAATGTCAAAGCACTCCTAGGTTCCTAAAAATGAGCTACAGAATATGGGGATGGGCAACCTGAGATTTTGGAATTACTATGGATGAATCACAAAATGAATATAGTATAGATGTGTTGCTACCCATATAAAATTGGATATGGGTGGATAGCTAAAAACAGAAACAATAAATTGCTACTATATACTTTACTAATTTTAAAGGAAAGAGCATGATCCTAGATGATCTGAATATGAAGGTATGTAGAATCTTTGAGGTCACTTTCCTTCTATACTCCGTCATTAAGCTACTGATAAAATCCTACATAGCTCCAGTTTCCAGAAGGACAGTTAGTTGAGGGGCTTAGAGCAGGTGACTGGGCCTTCACAGGCCAGTTACTTTCAGTCATTTCCAAATCTGGCATCCTATAAGTGTAACTCATTGATCAAAAGTGAGATTGGGTTGACTATCTAAAAGTAAAGGTATTCATGCTATAATTTCAAACCTTTTTAAAAGATAGAATAAAATATCTATTGGAAAAGTTGGAAACTATATAAAGGATACAGAAATACAAGCTAGTTCAAAGTTTTTATTAAAAAGTAGATTTCATACTGTAAATCCAGCCAAGAACACAGGCTCCAGGGGTGAACCCATTACTATTATTTGTTTAAGTGGACATATCAAACTGCCATCTAAATTCATCTTTCTCTATCTATAGATTAGCGCAGCTCTCTGACTTCATCAGTGTTTCTTTGAGTAATGGATGGTGGCAAACAAAGTCATAACTGCTCAGAGAACAGAAAACAAAATTCGGTGGCATACTCAGGCTTAGAGATCATTGTGGAAGTTGGGTGCAGAAAGACTGAAAGAGCCAGATGTCAGGGATGACTAGGATAGTCAGTCTTCTTTAGATTTGTGGCTCCTAGTAGGTTGATCACATGTCATTAGATGGCCCTATCCCAGGAATAGGTATGTATCAGCACTAATTAGAGTGGATATGTGATTTTTGTTTTTCTAAAGTACACAAATATGGGGGAGAGTAAGGAGGGGGAGGATCTGGGAGGAGTTGGTGTAGATATGATCAAAATACATTGTATGAAATTAAAGAATTAATTTAAAATATAGAAAATGTATTTCACAAACTTATGAAAAAATCTAACAAAGACCATAAGTATGACTTAAACGTCAAGAGAACTGAAAACTTCTAGAACTAGTGGTAAAAATCTTAGAGAAGGGGTAGTTAACCACTAGAATGTATGAGCAAAGAAAATTGTAGTATTTCCTTGCTTGAATGTTTCTGAAGATCACTCAACTCTACTTGAGCTAGTTCAGGAGACCAGACACACAATTCTCCTGAATATAACCTAACCATAAGGAAATATATACCAAGTCCACAATCTTCATTGTTTCTGCTAACCTTATAATCTGCCAGGCAGGGCTCTGGGAGAAACTAGGATTAAACATCAGGTTCTGGGGTTGGGGATTTAGCTCAGTGGTAGAGCGCTTGCCTAGGAAGCGCAAGGCCCTGGGTTCGGTCCCCAGCTCCGAGAAAAAAAAAAAAAGAAAAAGAAAAAGAAAACATCAGGTTCTGTAAGCATCATGTTCTCTGTCTCAGGTGATTGAAAGGAGGAAGTGAACTAATTTATATACCCAGAGCCCATTACAGAATTTCAGCAGAAGTGAGAAGTCTCTCATTTAGTTTGATTTTATACACAATTCCCACAAGATCTTGTTCTAATTGTCCAAACAGTGCTAATCTATGCAAAATTGCTCAGTGACAGTTCCTGCTTTCCTGCAGTTTTGCACATTCAAAGAAATACTAATCTTTTGTCTTGCTTCCTGAAGACACCGATCTACAAGCCAGTGGGTAATACTGAGAGGAAATCAACAGAGGCAGGTGGGGACAGTCCCACCAGCTTTCCAATACTTGTTAGCCATATTTACCAAAGGGTGGTCAAGAAGGTGCTCACCATGAGTGAAAGGCCTACTGCTAATCTGGAGTCCTGAGTGTCATGGGGCAAAGCAGGACACCAATGATATAAAAATAGCAGGTTGATCTTATGCTTGGAATAAGGTTGTCAGGGTGATTTTGAGCCAGGTGCTTATGAAAAAGAAGACCTTAGGCCTTACTGTATGGCTGTTTTCTCCTGGGTTTTTTGCCACACATCTGATAAAGACAATGTGTAGTAGTACAATATTCTTAACTTATTTGTCTACTGTCATTATATTTTTCTCAAAACTAACCTTAAGCATATTAACCTTTTACAAATGCCTCATCCTTAGAAATAGTATTTCTGAAATCAGAGTGTACATACTAGCCATATTTACCTGCAATACATGCTATATCAATAGCTATACAAATAGAAAAACAGTCCTTATACCACCTAAATTCATCTTGCACACTACCAGTGTATGTTTACCACACTTGGAGAAACAGTGCTTTCTGTATCATGCACACAGATGGTTCCCATAGCCAACAAGCACTGCTTTATTTCTTTCTCCAAATGTAAAGCTGGTGGAGCTTTAGACGGCCTCAAATGGCCAGGATAGCATCCTAAGCCTGGCTCCCTCCCCCCTTCCTCTCAGAGCCAGTTATTATTTTTCTCCTTTCAGGTGACAGCCCTAGCTAAAGCTGAAGTTTGCAGCAGAACACAGGGCTCTTATTCCTGGTCAAGTGTTCCTTCCCTCGAGCTATTTCCCCTGCCCAGAATGCCACACTAGAAGTCACTTGACCAATACATTCCGTCGAGTGGATTTCCTCCACCTTGGTCCCAGGGGCTGTATAGGCTGGAGTGCCTCAAGCCCACATCAGTGGCTAATCTGCCCACCCATGTGCCATGTGGTACATATAGAGGCCCCATGAAGCACAAGATGCCCCTAGTTGGGAATACTGAAGCCAGAAACACCTCAGGCCCCTAGCCTGCTACCAGGGTGGTAAAGAAACAAAGGAGGCCTGCAGTAGGAACATTACTGGAAGGCCAAACTGTTCTGCGTGCAAGAAGGATGTATGCTGATTTGATTTAACAGATAGGCTGTATACCAAGCAAGTCTGATCAACAAGAGAATCGGCTTGTGCTGTGCTAGTGTTTGCTGCCCAAGGCCAGGCAGTGCCTCCACCTCTTAAAGATGATTTATTTGTAAGATTCTTGTTTGATTAGAGAGTTAAGGTCCTTTGGTGATTTATATGCCTCTTTGTGATGGCTAAACAATAATCACTCTTCCCTACCCCCTTCCTAATCTAACCTAAAACCTTTCAAGGAATTTAGAGAAGACCTGCTCTACGGGAGGCTGAGAGCTCTGACCACCTGGCTCCCCTACCTTCCAGAGCTCCCTAAATATACCACTCAGGTGGTACCTCCATCATATAGGGAGCATGAAATTCCTTTGGCAAAGAAAACCAGTTCAATTGAGGACCGAAGTCCTATAAGCATTAAAGACACATGCATACTAATCTCCTCTTAGGGAAAGTGGTAGCATAATCTACCTCTCTTTTTTTCTATTTGTTCCAAATTTCCTTCTCCCTTTCTCTAGCTCAAATTAATTTCTCTTTCCCTTAGTAAAACTCTCTTATTCTTTTTCTTCCCACAGTCCCTAAGTTGCCAGAAAGGATTGTATATTTTGCAGCTATTAAAAAACACATTGTTCTATGGAAATAAGATCCTTTCCAACCTTAGAAATCTATTAAGATTAATCTAGTGACCAGATATCAACCAAGAAATTATTAAAGAAATTAATTCAGCCAAGATGGGCAGAAGTATAGGCAAGTATAAAGGTGAGAGTGAGGGCAAAAAATGTGTGATTAATGGTTCTAGGGACGCAGACAAGTAGCTGGACAAGTTGAGGGAGGCTCCCGTTCTACTTACTACAGTTTTCCCAGCAGTGAAGAATAAAGAACTTGATAATATTAGAAACTTTAAACTATCATGCCTGTTATAATAAGGAACTCTTTGGTCGATAGTGAAATGTCTACTTCTATGACCTATAACTTTATAACCTTCTATGGCACTTAACTTATAACCCAGGACAGAATGACCAGTATTTAAGGAATCTGAACACAGTACCATGTTCTTAAACTCTAATACACCTAAAGCAGATAAGGTTTTGGCAGCTCAAGCTCAGCTACACACTGTGGAGGGGGTCTGTGTCTGTCTGTCTGTCTGTCTGTCTGTCTGTCTGTCTGTCTCTCTCTCTCTCTCTCTCTCTCTCTCTCTCTCTCTCTGTCATCTATTATCTTTTAGATTCTGTAAAGGGTCTGATTTGAGTCTTGCAACATGAGTCTGGTGACAGTTGTGGTTTGCCAAGAGTTCTGGATGTGAACAAATAACTGATTATTCCCTCCCTCCTGTTTAACCGAGAATTCCTTCAAAGCTACATAGGAAAAAAAACACAAGAAACACAATCTGGGTTCAGTATCTGCATTTTAGGATGGATGGTGCCACTGGGAGACATTTGGTTGAGTTATTTATTAGCAACTATACATCAAGGAGACCTCAAACACCCTACTTCCCATTACTTATAAACTTTCTTCAAGGCTAATTCTTCGACCTAAAAAAAAGAGTCAAAGCTAATATTCTGTTAAGCCTATATATTGGGGGTTGTAACTCCTATATTCATCACTTGTTTTCTCTCTTACCAACTCAATCCCTTGTGCTCCTTAAACATCATCCTAGCATTATGAGTGTACAACTTTTTCTACGACACAACCCTACATGTAGAAAGTTTACAAACATATTCTGCCCAAATATCTGAATTGAAAGAGGTCCTAGAGACTATCCTATCTCTCCCTCCCCAAGTGTACAAGGAGGGAAAGCAATCCATAGAAGGGCAGGGAGTTACTTACTCAAGCTCAATCATCAGATTGGTGGCAAAGTCTGGACTGGAACCCAGATCTTCTGGATCCAACTCTGACCCACTCTCTACTACTTCGAGCTGTAACTCCTCCAGGAATTGTGCCTCCTCCCCAGGCTCTGAGTCCTCCTCCATGAGCTGGTATTCCTCCAGCATTTTCACCTTCATTTCCCAGCTGCACAGGGAAACTTTGGTTTTATAGAGTTTTATTTTTCTTCCTCTGTCTCCTCTTGTTCTATCTCCTCTCACTCTCTCCCTGTAGCTTCCTGGCTAGGGTGGGAGCAACTGGAAAGTCTTGAGTAGACTCCAAACAAAAAGTGCTCAAGGAGCCTCAGGGCCAGCCTAAGCTGGCTCTGCTGTGAAAGCAGGAAGATGTACCCTGCCCTGAGTCCTGAGTGGCTTTGGGGGCTTTTGAGCTCTGAGGGAAAACTGGAGCTCCTGAGGCAAGTGCTGCCCTCAGGATCTTCTGTGGAGTTTGGGCCAGTTTCCTAAACTAACTCCCAGACTAAAGAGGAGGGCCGGATCCTCCCGGGGAACCCAGACAGAGGCTCTGCCAGCCAGCTCCTGTGGTTGGAACTTTCAAAAAGACCAATGTTTCAGCAACTGATTTCTTTTCCAAACTGAACAGCAAGCTTTTCTGTCCCCTTTGCATGACTGTGGCTGTGGCATACAGCCTCAGCCTCAACAGAAGTAGGATTCTAAGGCTGGGGCTCCCTAACACCCAAACCACTGGTCAAATCCATTAAATAAAATCAAATCTTAAAAACACGTTTTTGGCATTTGGTGGGTCTCAAACTGGTCTCCTGGCATGGAGATGTTGTGTACCTACTGGGATGGTATGTGCACAACCATCTAAAGATGAAAAGTTGGAAGATCATTGGATCAGAGAATCGGGAGATATAATTTCTTTATCCAGCTGTTCACTAATTGGCTGTTCAGTTTGAGGTGGGTACCACCCTGCTTGGAACCTCACATTTCTCCTTTATAGTAGGAGGAATCATACTAGATGATTAAGAAAGTCTCTACAGTTCTAAGCCTCTATGTTCTAAGGTACAGAAGATAGTATCAGCCAATCTTGGAAAGGAAGTTCAGGTCTCAAAGATGCTATCTATCCCCAGCCTCACAGTGCTCTGAACTCCATCGTAAATTGGCAGTAATGGCAGGAAGGCACCCTTGTGCGTGCGTGCATGCCGTGCATGTCCGCGCACAAATGTATTTAGGGGCTTACTCATCCCTAACCCCATGCTGCTGTCAGCAGGAGAGAAAACAGTATTCTTAGTCTTTTATATCTGAAGGTGAAGGAAGGCAGAAAGAGCAAGCCTTGCTAGAGAGAAAGCTTGACAGATTGAATTTCAGTTGTAGTTTTGGGCAAGAGAGGGTTTGTGACTGACAGTAGATGGGGAGGAGCCAAGGAGAGAAGGATTTAGGGAGAAAGGGAGGCAAGGATGTTCTATTATTATATATGGTGTGCCTAATGATAATGAAAGAATACTGGGATACTGGTGCCTTCTAGGACTATCTTTCCCTTAATTTCCCTAGTCATACTGCCACCAATTTTTACATGATGGCACCAAGGTCTTCTGGAAAAACTGACAAGTTCACAGTATGTTAGATGATTGTCCATAGTATGGAAAGCCCTTATGTCTCATGAACACACAATGCCTGAAGACATAGCACTTGGTTGTCCACTTTTGAAAAATGAGTAGTCCTTTAGATTTTTAGAAGGGCCAGAACCAATTAGTTTCTCAAGAAAAAGAACTACAAAAAGGGGCCCAACCTCTCTACAACTGTAAATCCCTAGGACCAAGCTACCTGCCCTTCAGCACTGGACCCATCATGCAGTCAAAACAAGGTAATTTTTAGCAAAGCTTTGAGGACAAAGCAATTTTAGAGACAAGGCTTTTTTGGGGGGTGGGGAAGCTTCCAGTGCAATTTTATTTTCTTTTTCTTTCTTTCTTTCTTTTCTTTTTTCTTATTTTGAGACAGTGTCTCATGTAATTCAAGCAGGTTCCGGATATATTACATAAATAAATGAGTATGACCTTGAACTTCTGATCTTCAGGCCTCCACCACCCAAGGGCTGCAATTGTAGGCATGTGCCACCATGACTATCCTATAAGCAAAGCTTTCATTATGTTAGTATTTTATTCACTTCATTAACCTTCATCCTGCTCATCTGACAGGTAATGAACTCTTCAAAGTCTTCAAAACACAGATTTTCAGTTGATGAGCCATTGTGTGACATCACTCTGCAAAATCAAGACTATGTGACCTCAGTAGTGAGAATATTTCCATGGAGAGGGTTGCTTTTATAAGGCTTCGATGAGATTCAAAATCCACCTTTGAGGGCATTACGGTGACTAGATTTTCTTTTTAGTTTTCTTGCTACTGATTTCGGCAAGACACGTTCACATGGGTCACTGCAGTTACTAAGGTCTTAAGAAGGGAGATTCTCTAGTCCCAGGTGAAGACCTCTTAGGCTGTGTTTTCCGGCTTCCTGCCCCTTTTCTGTGATCAAGCGCAGCAATATCTTCATTTGTGTATTTATTACTTGATACCTATCTATACTACTGAATTTTAAGTTTCCTGTGGCAGGAAATCTGGCATGTTTTGTTCTGTCTCCTTCCCACAAGCAGCTGGTATAGGTAGTCTTATTCTACTGTCTCCAGGATATAATGAGCTCCCAAATCATTAAGTTTAGGGGATAGGAGTGACCCATTGTTATTATTTTAGCTAGGGCCCTAACAGTTCCTTATTTCATTTCCATATACCACTCAGTCACACAAGAACATATGCTAGCTGTAATGACTTGCCTTTAATTAAAATGTAATTTTTGTTTTTACAAAGATTTATTTTTACTATTTTTAATTATGCATATGTGTGAGAGTGCAGGGTCCTATGGATTCCAGAGTTGTCCGATTGCCCTGAAACTGGTGATATAGGCCATTGCAAGCTGCCCAACGTGGGTGCTGAGAACTGAATCAGATCTGCTCTGCAAGAGCAGTACAAGCCTTTAATGGCCAAACTATCACTTCAGTCAAACATTCTTTTTATGAAATTGCCACGTTGTCATTCTGTATCATGTGCTTTCCTTTTCTTTGTAAGTTCTTGTTTCTAATCTCTTTACTTCCCTTAACTGTCTGTCCCTCTCTGCTATGGCCTTTATTAAACCATCCCTATCCACTGATAGTACTACATCTGTCCCATATTTTAAAATTATAAAATAATGCTTTTTGGTCATTTTGTCTAGCTTCTCTAGATGCATATAGTCAGGAAGTTCTCTTTTCTATCTAATTTCAGTTGTTCATGCTATAGTATAGGCCTGTTTCCTCTTATTCTGTCCCTAGTCAACATACCTGAGCTGTGACTTTTCTTATATTTTAAAACAACCTTCTGTCTTTTGATTATTCTCCACTATCCTGCCCGCCCTTAAACTCCTTTTATTTCAATGATCTTAGTTTCTTAGCTTTGCAAAACAGGTGCCTCCAATCCCAGGTTTACCTCTTGTTGGCTCTGCAAGTACTATATATATCCCAATCCTGACTCTTCACAATCAGATTTCCGTTGGATCCCACGGACCTTTTGGCTGTCACCTGCCTTTCCACTGCGATGAGGTCACTTCTCTCAAAAGGAAACTACTTGGGACCCTTTGGTTAGTTTCTGTGCTCTCTTAAGTTCCATAGTCTCCACTTCTCTTCTACATCCAAGTTATTATTTCGTTCAGCCTAGGCAAATATCTGATATTACCTTGGGCCCTAGAGAGGAGTGAAACCTGAACAGTAAGAATTATCCACAGTTCAGAAGAAGGCTCTGCTCTCAAAAAAAAGGAAGAAAAAAGAAATACCTCCCCTCAGTTGTTTGTTCCTTTGTTTTGGTTTTGTGTGTGGGGGGGGTTGTTTTGTTTTATTCTTTTGCTCCTGCTGCTGTTTAGTAAATAATTTACAAAAGCAAATTTTCCTCCCCACAGGCTACACCCACTTTATCACGGGTTCCTAGGGCTAGCCTTTACACATTTCCATACTGTCATTGACTATTTTTAGCAAAGGATGACATTAAATGCTAGTTACCTCATGGGCTTCAAACTTATCTCTTGTACTTGTCAGAATGTTGATATTCCTCCTGCTTTGGACTTGCTGGCCACTTGTGGCCTAGATATATTTCTAGAGGTGTGAAAACTATTTGCATGGTATAGCTTGAAGGGTTCCTAGAAAGTCTTTTGTCTGCACGTCTTCCTTTGGCCTGTGTCTGACAATGAGAATTTCAATACTACAGACTCCTTTCTTTAACACATAAGGACTTCCTTAGGAAGCCTTTGTTATACTCTTCCCTCTTGGTAGTTTGAAATTTGTACACTACCATTACCATCTGGTTTCTGTCTAACTCTCTCCAATAAGATCATGAATGGCTTTTATGTATTTCCCATTGTATCCTGAGTGTCTAGGCTCAGTGAGCCTAGAGTATGAAAGATATGCAATGAGCATTTCTTGTTGATGGAAATATTTCATGAACTTAAATATGAATTCTTCAGATCACTAGTAAGAAAGGACTGTGGGCACAAGTGTCCAGGACACTACTGGGGTAGAGAGCACTAGAAAATAAAGATGGAATACTGACCTTGAACAACATCTTACTTTCTCACTTGACCCAAGGCTGGTTCTTTTTGCTACTTTAGTTCCCTCTCCTCTCCTGCTAACTTGAAGTTTCCCACCTTTCTTAATCCCAATTCAATGGTCTTGACTTAGAGAGCATCTGAAAAGTTTGCTGAGATGTAAACAAGCCTAAAATGACACTCTACTGGGCCATCAGCCTCTTTTTCTCAGAAAGACAGGGGCAAATTTTGCACACACATGCACACATGAATGCATACATGGTAGTACCCTCCTTTTAAAGGGTCCTTGTAGAAATGAAAGCTGAGATCCAGATATGAAGCCACACCCCAGGTTTTCTTTCTGCGACTTACTCTCTACTGTATGACTAAACTTGGTTCCAGTGATCCTAAGACAGAAGTATCATCCTACTCTCATTTTCTAGATGCCTCTATCTGTGTGGGGATAGTCCAAGTTCCTGAGTAGAAGTCAGGCTTGTTTTGAGGCAAAAAAGAACAGTGAGGGAGAATGCCAAAGTAAGCCTTTCTCCCTTGTTCCTGAAGCTTGCTAACTCTGGTTTCAGGCCCAGGAAGGCTAAAAAGTCTTCCCACCCAGGCCAGCCCCTTCCTACCAGGATCCCTGCAGGGTTGGCAAGTTTCTCCTCTCCTCTCCCAACCAGAAAGTCTTACATCCATCCAGCCAGCCAGTAAACACCTGCCAAAGCCAACCCACTCGTTAAGGCTCTGCTGGAAGCTGCCGCCATAAAGAGACTCTCCCTTCCTAGTTTGCTTTGGCACAACCCAAGCTCTACTAAGCTTAAGACCTTTCTCTCAAGGAACATAGCCTTCACTCAGCTTTTAGAGGCTCACAACCTGCAACACTTCCTTGCCCTGAGTCCTTGGTGGCAGCTTCTTTACTCCCAATGGTCACAACCTCAGACCTGGCCTTGGCCTCTGACTTCCCTGTGTACTTTACCATGCCTTGCAGAGAAGATAGGAATTCAAGAAATCCATACTCAGAGCACAGTAAGTAGCAGGACATTGGTCAATAAATGGACTGATTAATATAGTGTTTGGTCACTCCATACAAGGCTGAATGAGATACTGCCATTATTCACTTCTCTGTGCACCCAAGCAGGCGGAGTATGTTGTCTTAAAACTGAGCAGTTCTTATGCTTTCCCCTTCCTTTTTTATTCCTTTCCCTTTCCCCTTACAACTAAGAACCATAAAGGCTGAGGGAAGAGGGAGGAGTGACAACTGTGGTAAGGGTTTACAGTTTTCCTTGATTCTGGATGTGATGTGCCTTTTTTTTTTTTTTTGGTTCTTTTTTTTTTTTTTTTTTGGTTCTTTTTTTCGGAGCTGGGGACCGAACCCAGGGCCTTGCGCTTCCTAGGCAAGCGCTCTACCACTGAGCTAAATCCCCAACCCCGTGATGTGCCTTGAGAACTTGAAATGCCTAGCTCTCTTGAGTCCTGTGATAATGGTCTTGTCCAAGAACTCATGAGTACTATCTCTGAACACAGCACGCTACTGATTTCCAAGCCACTTCAAAAAAACAAAATTTTGTTTCCCTCCTTCTCTCTTTTCCTTGGACTATAGAGCAGTCTCCTCAGCTAACCTCAGACTGTTAGCCACTTACCTGGTGGCAACATAATGGAACAGGCTGGGGCAAACACTGGGAGGAGAAGAGGAGGAGTTACTGACTTAGTCACACACTTTGAGCCAACGGAATATTACATTGGTGGGGATATATGTGTTGTATATAAACTTATTTTTTTAAAGAATGTCAGAATCTAGGAAACCTAATTTTACAAAGGCAGAGTTGTGCCAAGCTGGTAATGTAAGTTTCTAAATAGGCAAAAAGAAAACCTCCAAACAAAAACAAAACAAACAACAACACAAACAAACCAATAAACCTAAAAATCATTGTGAATTCAGGAAAACCTAGGAACTTTGAGGCTTTATGAGGAATGGACAGGAAACTGGCATGTGAGGGGCTTTTCTTTAAATGGTTCCTCTAGCTTGGGGCACACCTTTCTGCTTAAATGTCTATCCGACTAAGGTATCCAAAAAAGTTCCTGACCTGACAATAAGATAGAAAAGGCTTTTCTGAGACCCGTTCTGAAGCCCCTTCACATCATTCCTTTAGTAGTGCACTATTCAGAAAAAGTAGCAGTACCCCTCGGAAATGACTTCAGTAAACCCAAATCCATCCCAGCTTGCTTGTCTGTTTACATTTGCTTCTAAGTGTGGGAGTAAGGCGACTCACACCTTGACGTCTGGTATTTCCCTCTGAGCCAAATGTTTGCCTCACATAGGGAATAGTATGAGCTCCATTTAAACCTGAGGCTGCCTTCGGAATGCCTGGCCCTGGGGGAAGCCCACCACTGAGCAAGCAGAAGCTTGATGTCTCAGTAACCTGGCACTGTTACATAAGGCACTGCATGAGATATGAGTCAGGGCCCCGAGGCTGGCACAGGCCCAGCCCAGTTTGGAAAGTGAGGTTAAACAGCAGTGTAGGAGAGGTGCTAAGGGGCTAAGCTACATTGCAGCCACTGGATCTGTATTCCCTCCTCTCACTTCTCACTCCCCTTTCCTCAGGGATAGTTGGGAAAGTGGGAATCTCCACCAGACTTCTACATTGTAAGCAGTTGCTCGCCATCCCTTCTGAAGAGAAGACGAAAAAAGTATATTGACAACTCAAGGCTATTTTGTGATCAAATTCTTCCTTTTAGGAAGGTCAATATGATATTTAATAGGCAGGGGACTGATACAGGCTTGATCTATCTAAGAAATGTTACTCCCAAGAAAGGGATACAATAACATGCTTTGGCCATTACTGACCAAACCCGCTTCCAAGCCCTTGTTTTCTCTTGGACCAGTGTTTGCACACTGGAAAACTTCTCATTTACTCCTTTGTGTTGGTTGGGACCTTATACCTCTTACAGCACTTCTAAAAGTTCAATAGCTACTTAGGGGATGACTCCTAGCCAGAAGGTACAAGTGAGCTTACCTTGCCTGCTGATAAAAATCATCTCCTTCCTAAGATAACATTTGGAAAAGCTTGCTTTCTTCTCCTAGTTCATCCCTATTCCTATTCCTTAATTAAGGCAGTAACTTCCCAGTCTGATCCCTCACTGGATGAAGGTTGCTCAAGTTGGGATCTAGCCTTCAGTTCTTCCGTGGGGCTCCCACTAACCTATGTGATTGCATGGAGAAATTCCAAAGCTCTGGCAGAAAATGAAGCCCTAACCCTTGCCCCATTATTGCAGGCATTGGGACAGTACAGTATGTCCTGAGTCATCATTACTCTCTTCATCTAAAAAAGAAACTTCATCTTTCTGACCCTTGTGGTCATGGAATGCTCTCCCTTGAGTACACTGAGCACACAACGTGCCCCTCCAAATGAGCCCAAGCTTTGGCCTCTTTCAGCACACTGGTTTCTCAAGGGCTCAAAAGACTATTGCATGACACCAACCAATTTGTTATGTAAACTCAGCCAGCCATGGCAGATTACAGCTTTGCAGTTATCTTGAGGGATGCCTTACATAAGAGGAGAAAGTTCAGGTAGGAGCAGATTCACAATGAGCAAACACAGTCCAGTGACTACCACCACATACAAACATAGACTACCTCATTCCTCTGAAGCAATTCACAGTTGGGGGCTAGTATTTTGCTGTGCTCCATCATTCAGGTGGCCCAGAGACCCTGGAAACCTTGGCCAGACACATCCATCTTCATTTATTTAGAGGCCTTGGCCTTTAGGAGTAGTCTGGAAAGAAGCCAAAGCTACCTGGAATTGAGAGCTTGCCAGTTTATCTGGAAGTAAAAATATAAGCAAGGGAGTTAACTACCTCTTCAGGCAGGGAGGGAAAATAAGGTCACCCTGGAAAGAGTTATCTTCTAAGGTGTGGGCTCACATAGGTCCTCTCCAGGCTATACGGACAAGAAAATAAAATCAAGGCCCCATTTTGAACCTCTTTAAGAGCTGAACCTATCAGGCAGACTGCTTGTGCTCTCTGTTGCTCAGTGCCCCACATTGTAGTACCCCACCTAACCTGGTCTTTATGAATACAGCCCAGTTTCTCCACTTTGATTCTGTCAACTTGGCTTTTGTGTCCCATTCTCATTGAACTCTACTTTTTATGAACTGTTACCTTGTCCACAGAGATAAGGAACAATTCCACGAAAGGAAATAAATGACAAACAATGGCTGTAAATGAGTGATCACATTTTTTTGATGAAAAATAAGTGAAGAATGCCATTTCCAGGCATGTACCCCAAATAATCCCAAACAGCCACTGCAGCGCATACTTTTATAGTGCTCATAGCAGCATTCCTCAAAATGGCCACACAAAGTAGAAACAATCCATGTGTCTTCTGATAGATGGACGCATAAAAAATGCACTACAGGAATAAAATGGAATATTATTCAATGAAGTACTGTTACATGTTACAACATAAATCTTGAAAACATCACGTGAGTGATGACCACAAAGGATCCTATATTGCACAAATTCCACTTATAGGAGACATAGCAAGAATAGGCAAATCTATAGAGACAGAAAGCCCCAGGTTATTAGGAGCTGGGGAGAAGAGAGAATGGGATGTTATCACTTAGTGAGAACAATGGTTAAAATGGTAAATTTTAATAAGTATTGGACCAATATCCACACAAATATATGTGTATGCACACACACCATATATCACAGAGCTACTCAGGTACTGGCAGGGGTAACAGGGCACTAAACTTACTCATCAGCATATGGCATATGGATTGGCCTCAATATACTAACCTGCCAGCACACGAAATTCACATCTGTACCTTGGCAAAATGACAAGTTTTTTGTATGGTAGGGTTCTCATGAGGAATCCAAACCCTGAATCTTAAGCTCTCAAATGCATTTGTATTTTTAATGGAGGCTTTCCCTTAATTCAAGAGTGCCTATTCTTTGTCAGACTACTAGACACTTGGGAAATAGTTATTTTAATTTACTTTGGGCTAAGGAAGGACTTTCGAAGCATGATACCAAAACCAAAAATCACAAAGGTAAAGAATGACAGGCTTAACCACATAGAAACTCAAAACCTCTTTATGACAAAGAATTCTGTCTTTGAAATCAAATGGTAAATTAATTGACAAAGGGTTGCAATCTCTATCAGGGTTTCTCACAGTGTGGTCTACATACCACTGATGCTATGAGAGAGGATTTTAAGATGGTACAATGACAGTGTTGAATCTTAAATAGTGTGAAATTTTTCTTGAAAAAACAACCTGATCTCTAAATCTAACTCCTCCTCCATGCTAGTACATAACAGCTCAACAGAGAATATTAAATGAATTAGCATACATAAAGCTATCATAAATATTTCATATTTTCTGAAATTGTGTGTGAGAACCTGTTGGAGGCAGGTTAGCTTACAGGTAGATTCCTAGAAAAACTTTGGAGATAAAGAGAATCAAGACCCAGAGTATTTGGGAGCACACTGAGCAGATATGCTCTGGGCCCAAAGGTTGATTTAGTCAGGTGTGGTGGCTCATACCTCTAATCCCAGCACTTGAGGGGCAGATTTAGAAGGATTGCTTTGGACTATACTGAGTTCCAGGCCAGCCAAGTTCAGTCTGAGTTCCAAGTCATCTTGGGTTGTAGTGTGAGACTCTCAAAAAAAAATCTTAGAAATAAAACTGAGGTTATAAGAACAACAATCATAAAAACAGAATATTTGCCAGTTACCATGTCACTCTTCTTGACCTTAAAAGTCAGGTAATTAAACTCACTCAGCCTTTTAATTTAAATTAGTTCATTTTTTAAACACTGCATTTAAACTGAACAATTCAGATTAATTGCCCAGTGTACTCCACCTTTCTCCTAAACTTTCTAGTATTCAGAAGCATAGTTGAATAAATGAAGTCAAGTCTAATAATAGTGTGACCAACCATCCCAGTTTCCCTGAGACTGTCCCAGTTTGATCATCAGAGAGCCCTGTGTTCCACGCAAAACTGGAATAGTTGGACATTTTGACCATTTGTAAAGGTTCTAGAATCACAATTTTCTTTGCTTCGTATGTACGTACATACATACGTATGTATGTATGTATGTATGTATATGTTTTTCCACACAGGGTTTTTTTGTGTAGTATTGCTGACCTGGAACTCACTCTAGACTAGGCTGGCCTGTAAATCAAGAGATCCGCCTGCCTCTGCCTCTGCCTCCTGAGTGCTTTTTAAAGGAATGCATCACTACCATCCAGCAAAATTTTAGTGTTAGACTAAATTTTAGTGTTCTAAGCACCTCTTTAGTGTTAGTTTTGTTATTTATTTATTAGTTTTGTTTTTATTTATCTATTTATTTATTTTTAGTTTTTGAATATTTTTTCATTCAATAGACTCCAGAATCTATGATCTCAGTTGGAGTTTTGATATAGCTCTTTATTGAGAGACATGGGGCAAATTACTTAAGATTTCCAAGACTAATTTCCTTCTTTTAAAAATGAAAACCAAACAGAGCCTTGTGGCTTTAATCCCAGCACCCAAGAGACAAAGGCAGGGGAAACTTTTTACTTTGTCCTGGTCCACAAAGTGAGTTCCAGGACAGCCAGAGATGTTACATTGAGAAACCCTGTCTCGAAAAAACAAAACAAAACTGAAAATTGGGGTAATACCAGTTTTGTTGGATCACTATAAATACTAAATGAAACTATTAGATGCTGTTCTTGGTATACACTATAATTGAAGAAGAACTGTTAACTATTAATCCTTTATGATTATTAGTTACATTACATAAGATTGAAGGGATGGTGTTTAAAAATACATTTCGGGGTTGGGGATTTAGCTCAGTGGTAGAGCACTTGCCTAGCAAGTGCAAGGCCCTGGGTTCGGTCCCCAGCTCTGAAAAAAAAGAAAAGGAAAAAAAAATAAAAATACATTTCTTTTTCCCAAATAGCCTAGCAGTGCCATTTATACAGCAAAAGGCTGCATACTCATTCTCACTGATTTTTATATGTACAAACACTCCATCTGAACTTCTACCATACTATTAGTTACCACATGTGATTAAAACTGAAAAAGAAAATTCTACATTTAAACACTAGGAAGAATTTTCTAGCACATGGTTAAAGAGGTGGGGTTGGAGAGATGGTTGAGTAGTTAAGAGTGCTTGGTGTTCTTGCAGAGGATCGGAGTTTGGTTCCTAGCACCCACAGCAGGAAGCTCATGACCATCTGTAACTCCAGGGGTTCTGATATTCTCTCTGGCTTCCACGAGTATCTGCACAATTGTGTGAATGTGTGTGCGCGCACAAAAAATGCTAAAGTTGTGAAATCTTTACCCCAGAGTACACCAATTAAGTAGTTATCTGTAATCACTAGAATATAACATCTTTACTAAATAGTGGCTGCAAGACCAAGAAGAAAGCAAGCAAAGCACAGACCTACCCTCAGATTGCTTACATGCTTTGTTCCAAGAAAATCAAGGCCTAAGCTGGGAGATAGGGACAGATCAAAACACATGGACAGACATAAATCAAGAATATGACATGTCTTCTTCCCAAGAATGTTGGAGGCCTTGAAATAGCAGAAGAGGCTACAAGACAAGGGGCTGGAAGATTGGCTTCTCCACTAGATGTGGCCTTGAAAACTTAAAATGGGAAATACAGTCAGTCAGGGACTGAAATGTATTATTGTGAATTGGAACAGGAATAAAAATTATGGCTGAATTATACAGGAAGAAACCCATGGAATCAAACAAAGCAGCAAAGGAAATGTTCATATAGGAGGCTGTTCAGCCTAGACATTGGAGAAGCCCTATAGCCAGCAATAACAGGCTTCTAGTTCACAAAGAACATGTGCAAAGCCTAGACTGAATTTTGGATCTCCAATACCAATTAAGGAAAAGAGCGTTGTGTTGTCCTGTTAATTATGTCATTCCCTTCTGAGCTTCAATGAAGCCTAGTAGCCTTCTAGCTTGTTCTGCGATAGCATACTGACAGAATTCTTCTGGTCACAGGAATCATTGTCAGGTGCATATCCCCTAGTTTGTTCTTTTCCCTCATACATTGCCTTTAATATTCCTATTCAGTACCATTTCCGGGCTTGGCCAAGAACCAAGTACCCAAAACTGAAGTAGATGACAAAGGAAATCTTTCAAGAAACCCAATCGACCAGGACACTCCAGAGGTGTGACACAATGTGAAGGCTTGCAAAACTCAGCCTCCCACTTCACTCACCTAGGTCAGACCCTCCTAAGGCCTAGAAACAGAAATCACCCTTTCACTTCACCAAAGACCCAGAGGTGCCTCTGCTTTCCCAGTTGAAGCAAATGCAAAGGTTCTCTCTTCAGGTTTCTTCCCTCTCCCTCGCCTTTCCCACTCTCCAACTGAGCTGTGCCAGCAAGCAGATCATTACACACCAGTTAAGGATCGTGCTCTACAGGATCTCAGGGTCTGTGGGTTGAATACACTTGTAGTAATATTTGACCAGAAAGGAAGATTTTCTTCAAATGTGTTCTGTCTATAGCTTGGCTTTATTCTAGACCATGAAATAATTTAATCCCTAACGTGAAATAAGTGAGAAAATGCTTCAATGGCATTGCCTCAGAAATACGACTTGATATAACATTAAGCCTTGCTTGTCCCCACCAGAAATCAATGGGGCTGGAGTGAGGAGACAGTGGATTTGTCTTGGGAGACATTCTTGACAGTTCAGCAGAGTGCCTCCTGCATTTCTTGAGAGCCCTTACAATGTGCTATTTGAGTTCACTGCCATGAAGGTAAGGAACGAGTGCTCGGCATTTCTTATCACTTTGGGCACACTACCTGCCCACAACCTAGAATCTGAGAGATAGAAAGCACTGTGCAGAGAGCATGGAGGTCATATAACTTTCTCAGGCTCATACAAAAAGGTAGAAGCATAACTTGCACTACCACACAGGTCTCCCACAGCAGGGATGACGCTGTTACATAACCTGCTCCATTAAGCAAGAAAAAAAATCTACCTGTGTGCCCAAGCACACATGCAGACACATGCTCATATGCGCACGCGCGCGCACGCACACACACACACACACACACACACACACACACACACACACACACACGGTCTCTAAGAACATAAAACCCACAGAAGGTTTTCCGGAAGTCCTTGCCCCTAAATTATCTGAGTTCTAAGTCACTAATACCAGAGTAACTCGTTGTTGGAGACAACAGCTGCCCTGAGCATTCCCACTGTGTTTATTTCTTCCTTTTCCCCATTCTTGCCTTCCAGGTTTCCAGAAAATCTGAAACACACTCCAACACAGAGTCTACCTGTAGATGGATTCCTCCACTCTCCTGCCATAGAGAGGTCTTGAAGTGCTCAAAGTGATAATCCTAAACTATTTTTTTTTTCTGGGGTTGCTTTGCACTTGCATTCAGAATGGAAGGCCATAATCTACGAAGTGGGTCGGGTCCCCGCCTCCCCACAGGGTTCTGATTTTTCCCATCCCTCTAGCCTGATCTTTCCCCATCAGAAGCCCAACATGTTAACGACTTGTCCTAATTGTCAGTGCCACTCAGTAATTTAAGTCCTTCCAGTTTCAGTCCCACGGAGTTGGGTGAAACTCAAATTCTAAGAGAAGCCTATGGCAGAACTGTCTGAAGGACTATAGAAAGTGAAGGGTGCACCCACAGTTACTTCCAACCCCCACGGAGTCACTCCATCTTTTGGGCCCAAGGGTTTGCGAGCCTTTCCAGGCTCCATTCAAAACACACTTAGAGCTGCTAGAACGCTGTGAGCTCTGCGGGGCTCTAGGTAGCCAAGAGGGCCCTTCTGCCTCAGCCTAGGAGCCCGACTCCCCCCAACCCCCTTGCAAACTTGCTGGAGTGCCCCCCACCTCCTCCCTGCCCCAGTCACAGGTGAATATCCATCAGGGCCACTTTCGCAGCCGTTCTGGCCAGACACCCACCTGTGGAAGAAGAGCAGAATGGAGAGCATGGTCTGGTCGATGTTGCGGTTGCAGATGCCCTCATTGATCAGGTAGCAGGGGTCACGAAGCACGGGCTCCAGCGAATCCTGCCGCATTATGTTGTTGAGCTTGTCAGTGTTGAGGTTCTCGAAGACCAGCTTTTCCTGCAGCTGCCGAAAGTTGCTCACGGTGGGGCTGCCTGGGTTGTTTTCGCCGCTTCTCCCTTTCTGGAGATCGCAGCGGTTGGCCAGGTCCAGGCAGCAGTTGCAGCAGTCGAGGCCGACAGGTGAGCGGCACTCGATCTTGGGCTGGGCCATCTTCTGGGGCTCAGAGGCTGCCTGCTCAGGGACGTCAGGGGCGGCGGGCAGGTGCGCACCTGCGGAGTTGGCCTTTTCGGACTCCAGGGTGCCCGGCAAAACAAGCTGTGAGGACAGTTGGAAATTAGCGCCTAAAAAAAAAAAAGAGCCGGCCGCCCCGGGTCGGTTCGGGCCCCCTTCTGGTGGTAGCGCTCAGGGTGCGAAGAGAAACAGCTGGACAAACAGCTCCCAGCGGCTCCCGCGGGCTCACTTCCTCCTCCTCCCCCTGCTCGGGCAGCCCGGGCCGCCCCCCTCCCCCGCCCCGCTCCCCCTCCCCCGGAGCTCCCACGCGCGCGTGCCCCCCAACGCCAGCGCACTCCCAAGTTTCCCAAGTGCGAGCGTGGCTCCCGGCGGACCTGCAAGGCGGCAGGAAGGGCGAGCGGCCAGGGAGAGCCGCAGCGCGCCCTCAGCGGCAGCCCTGCTTCTCCGGCCCGCGGGCTCCGCGGATCGCGCGGTGGCGACAGCCCAGGGCGAGCGTACGAGCTACCCCCGAGCCTCAGAGTCCGCACCGGGCCGTGACAGCATGTAAATGAGCCCCGAGGGGCAGGCGGAGGACACGCCACCGCTGCCGCCGCCTCTGCCACCGCCGCCGCCTCCCTGGCCAGAGCTTGAGGGGGCCCCCTGGCGCGCGGAGTTCTCCTCCCTCAGCTCCCACACGGCCGGCCGGCCGTACGCCCGCCCGCGCTCCTGTGGAGCCCGCCTCGGCAGCTCCTCGCCGTGCGCGCCTCAGCGTTGGGTGCCTTTGGCGCTCACCGACTGAGCGGCTGGACGTCCAGGAGCGCGCGCCTTCTGCTCTCCGCGGCTCTTCTGTGTCTCTACCCCGGCGACAGGACTGTCTGTCTCCGCTCCGTCTGTCTCCTCTCCCTCAGTCTCTCGCTATCTCCCCGCCCCCCACCGCGCCCGAGACCCACGCAGCGCCAGCGCCCCCGCCCCCTCACCGCACGGGGTCTCGGGCTCTCCAGAGTGGGCCAAAGGTCGCAGGGGGGGCTGGCTCACAGGGTGTCCCCTGAGCGGCGCGCTCACGGCCTGCCCGGAGCCATGGAGCCAGCGAGCCAGCGGGCGGCCGTCCGAGCGGCCCTTTAAACCGCCGCCCGCCACGCAGCCCGGCTTTTTTTTTTTTTTTTTTTTTTCGGGAAGTGCCAAAAGAGGGAAGAGCCCTGGACTCAGTGGTAGCGCCGGCGGCGACAGCCCCCCAGAAAGTGCCAGAAAACAAGAACACCTGAGAAACGCCCCAACTCCAAACTCACAGAACCATGTCCCCTGAGCCCCGAGCCGCTCCTCCTCACTTGTCACCCCATCTCGAGCTCCGTCTCGTTTCCCGGGCTCAGCCCCGTGCCTCGTTCCACACCATCTCCTCAGGCCCCGCTGTCCGGGCTGCGGGCGTCCCCTGGGCCTGCCCCTTCTCCCTCGCCGCGCGTCTCCCGCTCTTCCCGCTATTTCTCTCATTTGGCGTTTTTTTCTAAGTTTCCTTACAGGTTTGGTCGGTTTGTTCCTTGCTTTCCCCCATCTTGTCCCCTTCCCGTCTTTCCCCGCTCCCCTCCATGTCTAGCCGCCCCTCGCCTCCATTTCTCCGCTCCTGCCTTGGCCCCCTCCCCTCTTATTTCCTTCATTTTATTTCTCTCCCCACACCTCGCGTCAGCACCCCCTCTTTCTCCTCACTCATTTTTACTGGTTTCTCTCCCCCAAACCCGTCCTCCCGCCCCTTACCTGCTACTTCAGGTGATCGGTCTCCGTCGATCTCTCCAGAGACTTCTCCAGCCGTCTGCACGCACGCAGAGCCAGAAGGGGAGTGATGCGTCTGTCCCGTAATGGCGGCGGAGGGATCTGGGAGAATAAACCCCGGGCGGAGGTATAGTGAAAGGGCACATATAGGGGCCACCCTGGGTTAATGCCCCTGCTGTCTGAGCTGCAGGGACGTCCAAGGTGACCAAGAAAGGCGACTTTTTACAGTATCTCAGAACTCAGAATGTGTTGAGTGTGGAACACTCATTTTTTTTGATTCTTGGGGAAATTAAAACCTGTTCACAAAATTCAGTTTTTGTATAAAACTCAAATAAATTTCTATTCATTCCTACTCCCTTCCAACCGCCCTCCACCCCCTTCATTCGCTTCATTCAAGAACCCAGGGCATTTGAAATAGAGCAGTATATGCTGCCATCTTCTGCCCAAAACCTGAACTATTTTCTGTCCCCATGTAAGGTTCCGCCGCTCAGCGGGACACTACAGGTGTCCCGCTCCCGGTGGAAGGATCCATTGGGATGCCAAGCAGGGGCAAGTGTCGCTCTGTTTCAAGAAAATTGAACTTCCAGTTGCCTGAACCCTGGTAAATGTGACTAAAGTAGTCCGAAATTTCCTAGCCGACCGTGGCGGAGCGCACTGATGATTCTAGCAACTCGCAAAGAAGCTGGCTTGCTAGAGTCAGGCCAGCCCGAACTAAACAGTGAGATCGATCATCTCAAAAAAATCCAGCCCATATAAAACGAGACTTCAAGCCACCTCTGAAATTAATTAGGAGCAAAATGCAGCCAACTAATTCCTGTTCCCCACTCCTTGGGGCTGTTACATGAAGCCAAAATATGGGTAATTGGGGAAGGCAGTACTCTATGCTATAGTGGCTAGAAACCCCAAATCCTGCTGTATTTCCCGTTCCCAAAGCCCAGGATGAAAGAGAATGGTGGCTACTACATAAAACACTATAACAGAGTATACACACATCCCCACAGACTAAGAAACTTCTATTTTTTTCTTCTTAAAAGCCCATCACGTCATTTTCTTGTATTTCCTTCTTCTTTCTTCTCTTTTTAAAATGTTCTTGGATAAAAGCCAGAAGAGGTAGTAGAATATAAAATTTCATCTGCATTGAGTAGACTTATAGCCTTCTGAATTGATTTTTAATTACAGTGTTTATTGTTTTCCTCCTTGTTTATAATTATTTTATGTTAACTCTTATAATAAAATAGATTAGTTCCATAAATGTTTATTTGCGTTTTGGGAACAGCTAGGCCTTTTGCTTCTGTGTTTGCCTGAGCCCTCTTATCTTTGTGTAACCTTGGGGATGAGGCCCTGGTGGAAGTATTTCCTTCTTGACATTTGGCACCATTAAATTCAAGATTTTTGTCCCCTTGACATTTCCCTGTTGCAGTCCTTGCTCTCAAGCAATATTGTTAATAATTCGGGACAGATCTGCACACCATATCAAGGCTGATCAAGAGCAAATATAGTTGAGATACAGCAAAGTCTAAATAGTACAGAGATAGAGTTCAGAGAGCTGGCATTTATGTGCACACAAGTCCAGCTTGTGTTGACAGACTGCATACCTATGTGAGGGAAGGTTGACTGGACAGGGCCTCTTGGGCTCTCCTTTGTGAAGCCTTGCTTTACTGTCATACACTGTATTGGATGGAGAGATTCCAAGCAAATGTTCTTGCATAAATTCAGGATGCAGGAGTCTGGGACACTAGCAGACAAAGATGGTGGCTTTTTGGGTGGAGAGGAATAGGGGGAGAAGAAACACATCTACTTCTTAGAGTAATTCAACAGCCATTTTCTGTACACTTGTTCTGAGCCAGGTACAGCATTAATGGAAATTCAGAGAAAAATAAAATACACACTCAAAACTCCTGCCACGAACTCCTAATCTATCTGGGAAAAGAGATACACAGAGAGACAAAATAGTACATGTCACGCTGAATCTTGTTGCACTGACCTGAAACCCCAGCTTTTGGGGAGGCTAAGGCAGTAAGCACAGGTTCAAGACCATCCTGGACAACTGAGTGACTCAATCTCTCTGTCACACGTGTGCGCAGGCATGTGTGTTAAGGGTTGAGGATAGAGTTCAATGGCAGACTACGTGTATAACGTGAACAAAGCTCTAAGGTCCAATCGAGCACCTTAAAAAAATAAGAAACGGGGCTGGGGATTTAGCTCAGTGGTAGAGCGCTTACCTAGGAAGCGCAAGGCCCTGGGTACGGTCCCCAGCTCCGGAAAAAAAAAAAAAAAAAAAAGAACCAAAAAAAAAAAAATAAGAAACAAAACCCAAGCTTACCACTACAAGTGGTAAATGATAGACCCTTAGTGATTTGTGGGCAGGCAAAAGTATGTGCTAGAGAAGGTGAAGGAGGGTTTTCTTTGGGATGGAAGGACAATCCACACATGTTCCTTGGTTGAATTGCAGTATGGATACAATGTAATGAATCCATCATGAACTGAAAATATCATAAATAAAAAATGAAATTGCTATATGTAGTTCACTGAGCACCACAGTTTAGCAACACAGGAGTCCACATGACCCTCCTAGTCTTGTGGTTTACAGGGAGCTGCCCATCATGCAAATTCTAAATTAGAAGTGGAAGTTTCTACTGAATACATATTGACTTTTGCACCATCATAAAACACAAAATTTGTTAAGTAGAATTCATGAAAACCAGGGACTAGTGGAGTGAGGCCTGTGCATGAGAATAGTGTGTTGTGATCCTGTGTGAATTTCAAAAGTGTTTTGTGTTACTAGGGAATAAAAATGGGAGAGATAAAAATTGAGAGTTGGAAAGAGATTCAGAGCCCATGTCTTAGAGGACCCAGCGTGAAGCACTAAAGAAAATTTTGCCCTGAGCCTAGTGTGGTGCCTTACACCTCACACTCAAAGTGACTTTGGGCTCTGTAAAAGAGCCTGACTAAAATCAATGAACCACACATCTATCTGCCTCACAAATCTGTCTTGCTTTAGATAATTATTAAGAAAAGATTAAATACCATTTATTGAATGCTATGAGCACAAATTGTATACATATGTGTATATACTATTATTTACTTCTCACAGCAATACTATGAAGTAGGTATGATTTAGATCATGATGTGAACTTGGATAAATTAAAGATGCTCTCCGGTTCCACAAAGAATCCCTGATGGAGTCAGGGTTTGAATTTACAATTTTCTAACTTCAGAGCTTATGTTCTTATCCATTAGGTGACTTTTTAAATGAAGGCTTATCAAAGATTTACAAACTATAACATCTGCTTTAAGAAGATTGTAGAGATGTGTATGCATCCAATGATTTACTGCGTAATATATTGAAAGGCTTTATTTATACCGTGAGGCACCAAGAAGGAAATTGATGACCTTAGTATAACATTATGATAGCTGGATTTTTGAAGGGCCATCATGAGCCAGGTATTATGCTAAGTGCTTTATATGGTATCATCCAAATTAATTATCCCAACAACTTTCTGAGTTAGATGCAGCCATCATTCTCATTTAATATAGCAGAAAGCTGAGCTAGAAAGAGAAGCTACAGCACGCCTGGACTGTAAGTAGCTCCCCTTTAAGCACATATAGTCTAGTTAGGCTCAAATCAATATTTCCAAGGGAGTTGTAGGCAAGTTCATTTCATATCATCAATACTTAATTTTGTTAGCTTCTCCTCACAGGGGGAAATCAGTTTCATTAAAACTCACACACCTTTGTATCACAGATTTGTAAAATTGGTAATGGTACAAAATCTAGATCAGTCTGTTCATAACATTTTTGTTTTTCAATTTTGTGCCACACATCATTATGACAGGATAGGGAAGCTTATGAACACCTTGTCAGAATAGTGTTTTTAGGTAAAATAAAACACACAGTATTACAAAGGAAATCAATTATACTGAAGTGCAGACTTTAAAAACAACAAAATAGAAAATTATATAAGTGCCTGTTAATATAACAAACACAATATTCTAGATGCAGCTTTGATAACTGTCATAACTTCAGAATGCTGGATGGGAATATATTTAAAGATACTCCAGATAATAGTAATGTGACATAAAACTGTGAATTATTTCTGGGGCAGGAGAGATGCATCAGTCAGTAATGTGCCTGCTGCATGAGGGCCTGGGTTCAGATCTCCAACACCCACATAAAAACGCAAGCATGGCAGCATCCATGGTAAACAAACAAACAAACAAACCTGGTGGCATGCTACCACAATACTCTCATCCTAGGCAGGAGGTGGGTGCAGTCTGGAGACCAGCATCCAGGTGGAAGGGAGGCACTGAGGGTGGATCCCCAAAGCTTTCTGGTCAGCCTTTCTAACCAAGAGTTCAGTGAGGGAACCATGTTTCCAGAGATAAAGTAGTACGTGATCTACAAAACAACTTCTTTTTTTTTTTTTATTAACTTGAGTATTTCTTATATACATTTCGAGTGTTATTCCCTTTCCCGGTTTCCGGGCAAACATCCCCCTCCCCCCTCCCCTTCCTTATGGGTGTTCCCCTCCCGACCCTCCCCCCATTGCTGCCCTCCCCCCACCAGTCTAGTTCACTGGGGTTTCAGTCTTAGCAGGACCCAGGGCTTCCCCTTCCACTGGTGCTCTTACTAGGATATTCATTGCTACCTATGGGGTCAGAGTCCAGGGTCAGTCCATGTATAGTCTTTAGGTAGTGGCTTAGTCCCTGGAAGCTCTGGTTGCTTCGCATTGTTGTACATATGGGGTCTCGAGCCCCTTCAAGTTCTTTCAGTCCTTTCTCTGATTCCTTCAACGGGGGTCCTATTCTCAGTTCAGTGGTTTGCTGCTGGCATTCGCCTCTGTATTTGCTGTATTCTGGCTGTGTCTCTCAGGAGAGATCTACATCCGGCTCCTGTCGGTCTACACTTCTTTGCTTCATCCATCTTGTCTAATTGGGTGGCTGTATATGTATGGGCCACATGTGGGGCAGGCTCTGAATGGGTGTTCCTTCAGTCTCTGTACAAAACAACTTCTGACCTCTACCCATACACACACATGGATAATACACACATGTACATGGACATGCAATTATTTTTGACTTCTATTGATGAAAAACCATAGCCTCTGGTAATAATACTATGATCTGTTCTTTGCCTTTGTAAGTGAAACATATAATTTAAGCTGGAGATTGATGTAAATGAAGATTTAGTATTTTTTCATCTAAGTGCATCTCACCCCTGTACAATATTAATAGGTCAGATAAGCCTTGGGGCTGAGAAAGCAGATCAGTAGGTAAAGATGGGTTTCCCCAAGCCTGGATTCCTGAGTTTGAGAGCCAGGCTTCACATGGTAGGAGAGAACCACTTCTACAAGTTGTCCTCTAGTCAACACATGTTCCCTGTGGTGCATGTGAGCACAAACACATGTGCATACACGTATTCATACAAACACACACACATACACACAAGCATGCACTCACGTGAATACATATTTTTTGGGGGGGGGGAGAACAGGGACTTAGGAGTTCCAACTTGGAACTCTTTGAACTCACTAGGAAGCTGATTCTGGAACTTATGATCATCTTGTCTCTAGCTCTTGACTCCTGGCTACCACGTCTGGCTTATGGACTGTTGAGCTAGAAGCAGGCTTTAATGCATGCTAGTCAAGCACTGTACCAACTGGACTCTATCTCCTGCTCTACAGTTTGGCTAGTCGTTCATCCATTATTGGATATTTACATTGTTTTCACACGTTTCTTTCTTTCTTTTTTTACTGGATATTTTATTTATTTACATTCAAATGTTATCCCCCTTCCCAGTTTCCCCTCTGCAAACTCTCTATCCCATTGCCCCCCTTCCCTGCTTCTACGAGGGTGCTCCCCCACCCACCCATCCACTCCCGTTTCACTGCCCTAGCATCCCCCTACCCTGGGGAAACGAGCTTTCACAAGACTAAGGGCTTCTCTTCCCATTAGTGCCCAACAAGGCCATCCTCTGCTCCATATGCAGCTGGAGCCTTGGGTCTGTCCATGTGTGCTCTTTGGATGGTGGTTTAGTCCCTGGGAGCTCTGGTTGGTTGGTATTGTTGTTCTTATGGGGTTGCAAACCCGTCAGCTCCTTCAGTCCTTTCTCTAACTCCTCCATTGGGGACCCTGTGCTCAGCCCAGTGGTTGGCAGCAAGCATCCCCATCTGAGTTTGTCAGGCTCAGCATGGTGCTTTGGTCTGGCAAGTGCTCAAGGAGAAATTTGTTGATTACTGGACTAAGGAGAAATGAAATATGGAAATGGGCAACTGTGGAACAACTTAGGGAACATCAAACAGAAAATGATGTAAGTGTAATCCATGATAGAAGCATAAGCCAGATGATCTCAGTGTCCACCCATTTTTAAAATTCTCAGAATTTTACTGTGTTTACATAAAAATTAAAAGGTATAATAAGTATGCTTGTGTTAAAAGGAAAGGGCCTACTTGCATAGAGAAATGAGTGATGGGGTGCTGGAGAGATGGCTCAGTAGTTAAGAACACTGGGTATATTTCAGAAAATAGGGCTTTGATTCCCAACATCCACAAGGCTGTGAGCAATCATCTGTAATTCCAGTCCCAGGGGATCCAATGCCTTCTTCTGGCCTCAGAGGATACATGTGCACATAGGTGGCCCATAGACATAAACACAGGCATAACAAAACATTTCAAACGTGTATTAAATTACCAAAATTAAATAAAAAATAAAGAGTGGACACAAGATGATACTTTTTAAAGGGATGGAGGGGTTAGGGAGTTGGGAAAACACTATTCATACAAGTCTGACTACCAAAGTTCAGATCCCCAGAACCCACATAAAACTTAACTCAGTAGTGCATGCCTCTGCCATTCTTGTACCCTACAGGAAAATGGGAGTCTGTGTTAGTGAGGTTTTTTGTTGCTGTTGTTTTGGTTGTTGTTAGTTGACATAAACTATAGTCATCTGGAAGGAGGCAACTCAATTGATAGAATACCCCATAAGGCAAGCTTGTGGGATACTTGCTGATTAATTATTGGTGTGGTGGAGCCCAGTCTATTGTGGGTGGTGTCGCCCCTCTGTGTAGGTGGTCCTAGGATGTTGTCTTAACTACTTTTCTATTGCTGTGAAGAGGCTTGCTCACAATTTCAAAGAGTTAGGATTCGTAAACATCAGTTGTGAATATGACCTCAGGGTGGCAGGACAGCATGGCACTGGAGCAGTAGCTGAGAGCATACATCTATCCACAAGCACAAGCCAGAGAGAGAGAGAGAGAGAGAGAGAGAGAGAGAGAGAGAGAGAGAGAGAGAGAGAGAGAGAGAGAGAGAGGAAGGAAGTGAGGGAGGGAGGGGGAGAGAGAGAGAGAGAGAGAGAGAGAGAGAGAGAGAGAGAGAGAGAGAGAAAGAAACCTCAAAGCCCATCCCCACTGACACACCTTCTCCAACAAGGCCACTCCTCCTAATCCTTTCCAAACCATTCCACCAACTGGGGACCAAGCATTCAAATATATGAGCCCATATATTTGAAGGTCATCCTCATTCAAACCACAGGTGTATAAGCCAGTAAGCAGCGGTCCCTGCTCTGACTTTCCTTCATGATGGACTGTTACCTGGAAGTGTAAGGTAAAATAAACCCTTTCCTCCACAAACTGTTTTTGTTTCCAGTCACATCAACAAGAACTCTAAGAGAGTCAGATATTAAACTACAGGAGCCCCAGGAGCCCACAGGCCAAATAACAAATGCAGTGGTGAACCACAAGAACCTGTCTCGGCCAAGGTGGATGCTGCGGAGTGACACTTGAGACCTCTCTCTCTCTCTCTCTCTCTCTCTCTCTCTCTCACACACACACACACACACACACACACACACACACACACACAGCAAAAACACACAAGTTAAAATGCCTAAGAGAGGTAAAATTAAATATATACAAAATATTTACATTATTGGGGTTGTGGATATATTTCTATGAAATATGCCACCTAATTTTGATATGCATTTGTTGATATTGCAAATGTGGGAAATGACATTTGCATATGGTTTTGTATGGGTGAGAGGAAACTGTATAAAAAGTGTGTAAGTGTTCATGCAGATCAGATTTCTTGCTTTCTATTGAAGACTGCTTTCCGTTCCTCATTGAGTGAAGCGAATAGTTACCATTATGATAGGTTAAAATCATAAAAGTAGCTGAACTTGGTGGTGTACAACTTTAATCCACCACTCAGGAGGTAGAGGCAAAAGAATCTTTGTGTCTTTGTGGGTTTGAGGCCAGTCTGGGGGGGGGGGGAAGAGAGAGGGGGAGATGTTCTAGGACAGCTAGGAATGTACAGCGCAACCCTGTCTCAAAAAAAAATCATGAAAGTAGAAGTAGTAATGAGAATCAGAGTGTAAGAGTGTCATCAAGTCCTTCTTTTCAAGAATTTTGATTTTTTAAATACCCTTGTCTTCTCCCCACTCCTTTTTCTCTTTGCAGGACAGCAGACTTCAGAGAAGTCATAGCCTCTTATAGCCTAAGGTTTGCTCCACGCAGAATTCACACATGTTTTTCTGTTGCTTAAGTTGGCATGGCTCATATGTAGAAGGCTTCCAACTAAAGCGTTGATAGTGCTCACCTCTAGAGGGGAAATTGGGTGTCGGAGAAAAAGGATGAAAGGAGCGAGATTTTTTTTTAAGTTTTCTCATTTGCCAGAGTTATCATGGTTTACCCATATAAAATAAGTGTTTTATTGGAAAGGCAATAAAGATGATTTTAGGAAACTGATGGCGTAGGATGGGATGATGAATCCTCACAGCTCACCCACCACTTTGCCATCCAAGAGCAAGTTTTCCCTCAGCTTTCCCCTTCTGTCTGTGCATTTTCCTGACACAAACTTAATAGTGTGGAGAACACAGACTCCCACTACAGGCAGCTATTGTTGACATCGCAGTGCCTCTGCTTTTAGCTCTTTTCCTGTTCTCTAGACATTGTGCAGAAGCAAATCCTTTGATGACAAAGCCCCCTTGCTGAGGCTCCACTAGTATGGTGGTACATTCAGGTCACCCCTGATCCTTAACTCTAATACCTGAGGCTCCTGCCTTTTATTAAGTACAGGCTGGGCACCTGGGAGTGTTCGAATCCTTTTCATGATAAAGACTGCAGAGACACTAGTGCAGGGCATCGGAGTCAGCTGCTTGAAGAAAGCAGCCCACACCCTCAGAGCTTCATGACATCCGTGTCCCCTAATGGGTTCAGAGCTCATAATTCTGAGTCTGTAAGACAGGAATCAGTACACTTTTTGCATGTGTGTCTTTTTCCCTTCATAGTCGCGTTTATTTTCTCCTATGTTTTATTTTGGCATAATTGATCAAAATTCATATACAGTATACAAAGTCATGTTTTGTTATGTATATACAAAATGTGAAATATTTTTCTTCAATGAAGCAAATTAACACACTTATCCTGGTCTCTCTGGAACTATTTTGTAGAGGTTAAATGTTATTGCATATGTATACACACACACACACACACACACACACACACACACACACAGTTGTTGTCTATATATATATATGCTGGAACTTTTAGTGTTGAGCTGAGTCTCTCTCTGTCTCTCTGTCTCTGTCTGTCTCTGTCTCTGTCTCTCTCTGTGTGTGTGTGTGTGTGTGTGTGTGTGTGTGTGCGCGCGCGTGCGCACACACACGCGCGCATGTGTGTTTTCTGGGTGGGAACAAAGGCTCTTTTCTTGAACCATTCACAGCATATATTTAATAAAGATAGTGATGACAAGATGCACAAGGATTGGTAGAAAGAATACGAAGTGGGTATACCTAATCTACATAGGAAGATTCAAGGAAGGCTTTTTGGAAGGGGAATATTGAATTGAGCATTGAATCAATTGGGAAGATTAAAGTAGTTTTGAATCTATTTTTCCTCCGTTCTTCTTTCTTTTCTCTCCCCTCGAATTTGCTAGCTAGTTAGAGATGATCTTGAACTCCTGTCACTGTGCTTCATCATATCTGCTTTTATGTGGTTCTGGGCCTTGAACACAGAATCTCATGTACTGTGAGCAAGCATTTTACCAACTGAGCGATCCCCTCAGCCTGGTGCTCAAAATCAGGTGCCAGTACTGAACCCCTGCAGTACATTCTCCATCTTTCTGATTTTTCTTTTTACAGTTTTAATTAGTATGTGTACATGCAGTATTATGTTTAGTTATGGCATTTCTCCTTTTACTTCCTTCCTTCCTTTCTCTTTCATCTTTTCTTTTCCTTTTCCTCCTCCTCTTCCTCCTCTTACTCCTCCTTCTTTTTTTCTGTGTAGCCTTGACTGTCCTGGAATTCACTCTGTTGACCAGGCTGACCTCAAACTCAGAGACCCACTTGCTTCTGCCTCCTGGGTACAGGGATTAAAGGTGTGTTCCACTACTAATTAATACATTTTCAAGCACAATGTTTTTGTCAATACTCTTCAAGCTTTCCCACTTTTCAACCACTGTGAGCGCTCCACTACTTTGTGCCTTGAGTCACTTTTATCCTGTTGTCCTTTTCCTCCCTGCTTCCTCAGCATCTCTTTTTCCTCTCTTGTGATCTCCTTTCTACATTCACAGTCTATACTCACATTCATTTCCACCTTATTTGCATACATATAAATATTATAAACTAGGGTACACATATGTGATTTCTGTGTGTGTATAGGTCACCTTGCCTAAAATACTTTCCAGATCCACCCATTCCCCTGAAATTTTGATGATTTTTATTTACAACAAGAAAATGCCACTATGTATATGTGGCATATTTTTATGATTCATTCTTCTGTTGATGGACATCTATGCTGGTTCTATCTACTTTATATTGTGAATAATGCAGCAATAAGCATGGATATGCAAATGTCTGTGTGGTAGTCCTTTGGGTACTATAAGCACTGATTTTGATAGCAGCTGGACTAGGCTGTACTACTACTAGCAGTGAATAAAGGTTCTTCCTTGCCCTCAACCTTACCAGCACTTGATTTTACTTATTTTCTTTTCTTTTTTAAAATTTTATTTATTTATTTATTTATTTATTTATTTATTTATTTATTTATTTTTTGGAGCTGAGGCCTTGTGCTTGCTAGGCAAGCAAGTGCTCTGCCACTGAGCTAAATCCCCAACCCCCTTTACTTATTTTCTTAGTGATAGGCAATCTGACTGGGTGAAATAGAATTTGAAAATAGTTTTAATTTGCATTTCTCTGATATCTAAGCTTGTTGAACACTTTTAAAAATACTTATTGCCCATTTGTTTGTCTTTCTTCTTTTGAAAAAACCTATCCCTTTAATAAGCCTACGTGTCCATTGGCATGTTTTATGTGTTTGAGTATGTGTGTATGTGCATGTGTGATTTTTTGCAGGTTTTCATATACTATAGATATTAACTTGAGGTATATCTTGCAGAGATTCTCTTCTGTTCTGTACTGTCCACTCTGCCAGTAGTTTCCTTGGGTGTACAGAAACTTTTCAGTTCCATGTAGTTTCATTTGTTAATTATTTTCAGCCTTATGATTTTTGAGATGGAGCCTCACTAAGTTGTCCAAACTGGTCTTAAACTTGAAGTTCTCCTTTTTCTATCTCCCTAGTAACTAGGATTACAGATATTTATCACTATTCTTGGATTTCCAGCCCAGTTTATAATCCCTCTTAAACATCCATGTAATGAGCTAGTGAGTGTAGAACTTAGTGCCCAGAGCATAGTAGGTGTTCAATAGCTGGTACATGTCATTATACCTGAACTTTTAAAACAAATTTCATGATGTTTATTTGATATGAGAGATAAGTAAGATTATGTATAATATATAAAGTATTTAATTTGCTATCTAGAATATGACAGTTATACATTAAATGGCAACAGTTAATAATATAGTCATTTAGGTTTTCCTGGATTGAGATAAAATTTTGTCTTTGCTCTTCTGGGTTGTCTGATTCTGCAGTTTGTCATGTTACGTTATTTCAGATATGATGCCTTCAAGTGTGTTTATACTTAGAGCTTTTGCTGGTAACAACTTCTGGCCCATACCCACTGATACCAGCCATATGGAATGCTCAAATAGTAGTTTCTAAAAATGCTTATAGAGAATAGTTGATGATGAAAGAAGTGGATCAAAACTCTGGTTGCCTTCAAAAATATTTTCTGCGAAGCCATGACTCTGGTGTTCTCATCAGCACAATTTTGGTATTGCAAGGCTGAAGAAAGCAGGTTGGTAGAAGTGAATCAAAAGTGTTCTTCATTTTTCTTCAGTATGTTTGATGTTCTGATCAGATAGGATAGTCTAAGTAGGCCAGAGCTATGTTCTTCAATCCAGTGCCATCTTCCTACAGCATCTGGCAGAAACCCCGTCCTCACCAGGTTACTTTACCCATGTTTCCTAAGCTAGTACAAATTTTAGTGTCTGTCTACAATTTCATGGCTATTTTAATGGGTATTCATAAATAATGGTCGTCAGACCCTGCTCGCTTGCTGCCACATTAACACAGAGCTCTTTCAGATACAATTCATTTTATTACAACCAATTTCAGGGAGAAGATACTGAACTCCTTCGCTTTTTCATGGCCTTTCCTCACTAGCTTTCCATATCTCTTCATCCCAGGACCACACTTTTATTGGCCAGCTCATTGTACCCAATATAGGAGTCTTCTTCCTTTCTGTATGGAAAATCAACACTGGTTTTTCCGGGTGCCATAAAGTGACAGGTTAAGGGAGGAAGGAAGTTAACTTAATCTGAAGGCTGGATGCCAGAGTATGGAGGTAACAGGACTGGGGTAGCTGCCCATACATGCTGCTGCTTGTATGGCAAGAAAAGGGTGCCTCCTTTGGGGATTGAACCTACAAAGCCTCTAGTACTATTTGTAAAGCCTAAGCTACTGATTAGGGGACCCTTACAAAATATAGTAGAAAATGCTCTGTTTGTCATTGTTCCTGCTTTTAAAAATACTTTGAGATATAGCTCCCTTCCTATTAGCTCTCTGAATCTTGATACTATGGACGGAGATTGATCTGTTTGCCCAATTCACTACTTCTTTTAGGTGTGTGTGTGTGTGTGTGTGTGTGTGTGTGTGTGTGTGACTGAGTGTGTCTGCGTACATCTCTGTGTGAGCATTGATGTGGAAGCCAAAGTAAACCTCAGGCTTTGTTTCTCAGGAGCCATCAACCACAGTTTCCCCTCCCCCAGGTCATTCCTTCTCTTTTTCCCTTGAGAAAAGAACAGGCCTCAAAGGGTTAGCAACTGAACATGCGCAACAAGTTACAATGAGATTAGGTACAAACCTTCATATCAAGGCTTCACAAGGCAACCCAGTAGGAGGAAAAGGGTGTTAAGAACAGGTGAAAGAGTCAGAGACAGTCCCCACGCCCACTGGTAGGAGTCCTCCAAGTACACCAAGTTACACAGCCATAACATATGCAGAGGATCTAGCTCTGATCCCTCCAAGCTCTGTAATTATCACTTAAAATTGGGAATCAATCTACCTCAAGACCCAGCTATGCTACTCCTGGGCATGTACCCAAAGGGCACTCTATCCTACCACAAGGACACTTGCTCGACTGTTTATAGCAGCTTTATTTGTAACAGCCACAACCTGGAAAAAATCCTAGATGTCCCTCAATGGAAGAATAGATAAAGAAGATGTACTACATTTACATAATGGGGTATTATTCAGCTGTTAAAACAAGGATGTCCAGAAATTTGCAGGCAAGTGGATGGAACTAGAAAAAAAAACTCATCCTGACTGAGGGAACCCAGAAAGACAAACATGTTATTACTCACTTTTAAGTGGCTATGAGCTGTAAAGTAAATGATAACCATGCTACAATCCCCAGACCAGAGAAGCTAAGTAACAAGGAGGATTCAAGTGGAGAATGGATCTCCCTGGGAAGGGGAAATAGAACAGAATTTGCTGGTGGACTGGAGGTGAGTAGGGATGGGAACAGGGATGATCAGGAGAAATTGGAACAGGGATGAAGGAAGACAGTACAGTAAAAAAAACCTACCTACACTTTTGAGACAGGATCACTCACTGAGGCCTCAGGCTCACAGATTAGGCTAGTCTGTCTGGCCCCAAAGTGCCACCTACCTTTGCCTCTCCAGTGCTGTGATTACAAGCACTGGCCACCACCCGTGGCTATTTTTATGGACATCAAATACAGACCCTCATGCTTGCCTAACAAGCACCTTATCAATGGAAGAACGGTCTCTTTAGCCCTTCCAGTATTTCTGATTTGCATCTCTGAAGTTCTAGGTTTGGTTTTTATCCATGAACACCCAGGCAGCCTCTACCCTATAGGCAGGCTTAGTTCTCCAAGTTCATTCCGAAGTCAATTATTTGGAAGGTGACATACATTTTTCCATAGAAGAAAAATATGTGATAAATGGAATTACATTTCCAGGCCAACCCACAGAAGAATGCTTCTTTAAAGTTCCAATAAACTAGAAGCATGGGCCATTTGGAATGAAACAGGAGGATGTCTTGGTAATTCCACAAGAATCAGAAGAAATTCCAATGGAACAAGAAGGGGGAATCACTATCCCTGAACTCAAGCAGTATTACAGAGCAATAGTGATAAAAACTGCATGGTATTGGTACAGAGACAGACAGATAGACCAATGGAATAGAATTGAAGACCCAGAAATGAACCCACACACCTATGGTCACTTGATTTTTGACAAAGGAGCCAAAACCATCCAATGGAAAAAAGATAGCATTTTCAGCAAATGGTGCTGGTTCAACTGGAGGTCAACATGTAGAAGAATGCAGATCGATCCATGCTTATCACCCTGTACAAAGCTTAAGTCCAAGTGGATCAAGGACCTCCACATCAAACCAGACACACTCAAACTAATAGAAGAAAAACTAGGGAAGCATCTGGAACACATGGGCACTGGAAAAAATTTCCTAAACAAAACACCAATGGCTTACGCTCTAAGATCAAGAATCGACAAATGGGATCTCATAAAACTGCAAAGCTTCTGTAAGGCAAAGGACACTGTGGTTAGGACAAAACGGCAACCAACAGATTGGGAAAAGATCTTTACCAACCCTACAACAGATAGAGGCCTTATATCCAAAATATACAAAGAACTCAAGAAGTTAGACCGCAGGGAAACAAATAACCCCATTAAAAATGGGGTTCAGAGCTAAACAAAGAATTCACAGCTGAGGAATGCCGAATGGCTGAGAAACACCTAAAGAAATGTTCAACATCTTTAGTCATAAGGGAAATGCAAATCAAAACAACCCTGAGATTTCACCTCACACCAGTGAGAATGGCTAAGATCAAAAACTCAGGTGACAGCAAATGCTGGCGAGGATGTGGAGAAAGAGGAACACTCCTCCATTGTTGGTGGGATTGCAGACTGGTAAAACCATTCTGGAAATCAGTCTGGAGGTTCCTCAGAAAATTGGACATTGAACTGCCTGAGGATCCAGCTATACCTCTCTTGGGCATATACCCAAAAGATGCCTCAACATATAAAAGAGACACGTGCTCCACTATGTTCATTGCAGCCTTATTTATAATAGCCAGAAGCTGGAAAGAACCCAGATGCCCTTCAACAGAGGAATGGATACAGAAAATGTGGTACATCTACACAATGGAATATTACTCAGCTATCAAAAACAACGAGTTTATGAAATTCGTAGGCAAGTGGTTGGAACTGGAAAATATCATCCTGAGTGAGCTAACCCAATCACAGAAAGACATACATGGTATGCACTCAATGATAAGTAGCTATTAGCCCAAATGCTTGAATTACCCTAGATCCCTAGAACAAAGGAAACTCAAGACGGATGATCAAAATGTGAATGCTTCACTCCTTCTTTAAATGAGGAAAAAGAATACCCTTGGCAGGGAAGGGAGAGGCAAAGATTAAAACAGAGACTGAAGGAACACCCATTCAGAGCCTGCCCCACATGTGGCCCATACATATACAGCCACCCAATTAGACAAGATGGATGAAGCAAAGAAGTGTAGACCGACAGGAGCCGGATGTAGATCTCTCCTGAGAGACACAGCCAGAATACAGGAAATACAGAGGCGAATGCCAGCAGCAAACCACTGAACTGAGAATAGGACCCCCGTTGAAGGAATCAGAGAAAGAACTGGAAGAGCTTGAAGGGGCTCGAGACCCCTTATGAACAACAATGCCAAGCAACCAGAGCTTCCAGGGACTAAGCCACTACCTAAAGACTATACATGGACTGACCCTGGACTCTGACCTCATAGGTAGCAATGAATATCCTAGTAAGAGCACCAGTGGAAGGGGAAGCCCTTGGTCCTGCTAAGACTGAACCCCCAGTGAACTAGACTATGGGGGGGAGGGCGGCAATGGGGGGCGGGTTGGGAGGGGAACACCCATAAGGAAGGGGAGGGGGAGGGGGATGTTTGCCCGGAAACCGGGAAAGGGAATAACACTCGAAATGTATATAAGAAATACTCAAGTTAATAAAAAAAAAAAAAGAAATGTTTTAGCATTGTCGTCAAGGAGGTAGATAGTTCCCAAAGCTCTCCTGAAAGACGAGGATCCTGACAGGCTGAAGAGGACCATAGCTTACTTCTTTTCTATTTCTAATTTTGCTTTAAAACTGGTGATTTTTAATAATAATGCCTACTATACAATGAGCACCTACTGTGTGTCAGACATTGTGCTAGTAGGCAGCTGAAATAATCCTCTCTCATTTCATCTTCACATGAAGGAAATAGAGTGTTCTACATTTTCAAATGAGTTAACTAGGAAACTCCACAAAACAGTACTTCTCAGTACTGTGCATGTGAGCCACACCCAGTGTTTATAAAAAGGCAGATAGTGGATTGTTCAGTGAGTCTGGTAAGGAGCCTGGGATCCTGCCTTTCTAATAAACTTTCAGCTAATGCTGTGCCTCTGGGTCCAAGGACAACACCTTGAATAGCAAGGCTAAATTACTATAAAGGACAAATATTCATTAATACTTGGTTCCTCCTAATTTTCTTGAAATAACTCCCTACACCACAGTCACTTACTTCCTTTTCTTTTGCAAGCTGCTCAAGGCCACTTTCTCTACTTTGGATCTGCCAGTCTGTTTCAGCTTATGTTTAACTGCTCATTTAAATATATACGAGCAGATTCTCCCATTGTGAGCTCCAAGCCATCTCATTAGTTTTTCTTAGCACAAGCTAGAACCCTGGCCACAGGGCTTCAGGCCTCAACAGCTGCTCTAAGCATCCTTTACCCCACTCCCTACCCCCTGAGCAGTCTTACAAAGGTAAAGCTCTTTCAGATTTCCTTTCTCAGAGCCACTGCCTCCATCTGCAGCAGGAAATAGCCTAGCATTTTAAAGAGTCCAAATCCGTACTCTTTTCACATAGTTGAAACAATACCAAGTATTAGTATAAGGCACTCACTGGAAAGATTCTTTGCAGAGCCTTCTTGGCAATTCCAGAAGCCCAGTAAAATTTGTTTCCTGGAAGGTTATTTGGTTTTTCTTGCCACCTCCTTCCTTTTAGGTTTTGAATGTGATCGGTTTGAAGTATTCTTCAAGCTTTATTCTATTTTTAGAGTCTATGACTAACTCTTCCCCAACAGCACGCATCAGGGAGCAGGCTTTCTACTCAAACCAAGCTATACTGTTTAAGGGAGGAAGGAGTCTTTCACAAATATCTACAAATCCACTCGACGGTCTGTGGCCCTTAACAACTTGTCTATCTTCTCTTTAATTTGGGAGAGGTTAGTCTTGGAGGGTAGCCTTTCTAAAACCCTAGAAGGTAGCTGTTTATGTTTACTAAGAAAAATGAGGCAAGTTCACATTTCTTCACTGCTAAAAATAATTGCAATCTTCTAGCTTTTATGTAGCAATCTTATTTCTACCACATAGACTAGGAATAACCCTTCAAGTGTGTCACAATAGCTGTCATATCCTGCAGTAACTGTCTTTTCATAGACTAGGCATACTCACTTCCTGTGTCAATTCTTGCCCCCACCCATCCACCTCTCTGTCTCTATATCTCTGCAGGCCTCCTGATCAAACACAGAGCCTTTCACACGCTAAGCAAGTCCTTCACCACAGAGCGACATCCTCAAACCCCGAGGATTTGTTGGATGTTCTTTGGAATATCCACTGTAAAATAAGGATTTTAGAAATGCATAAAGTGCTCTCTGTGTTTTGTCCAATGCTGGAAACATTGGAACTGTCACTTCCTGTGTTCTTCAGATATAGTTTTGTGATCACACAAGCTTAAATAAGAGAAAGTCACTTCCTAGTTCATTGGGCACCAACTTTCATCAGATCTCTAACGTCTATCAAGAAAGCAACCTTTCCAAATAATGACCAGTGTTTAGAGATTTTTCTTCTGCTGCGAGGCCAGGAGACAGTATGGCCTCTCTTTTCTGATCCTTTCTACTATTAGCAACCCTGCACTTCTCTCACTTCTCTCACTTACGACCTTTCTTTCTGCCCCTGACTATGCTTACTCTACAGAGTAAACCTGCATCCTGTCAGTTACTCTTACTCCCACTTCAGTTCTCTAGACCGTTTTCATGATTTACTTTATTCCAAGCAGAAGATACCACCTCTTATTATATTAGAAACATCTAGGAAACTAGATGAAAATGCTGACTCTTTTCCTGTTTTCATTTCTGTCACATAATTTCATCTCCACCTGTCCTATTCTCCTGAAAAACTTTTTAGCTTAATAAAACAAACAAGAGAAAACGAAAAAACCCTTAATTCTCTAGTTCAAATGTAATCCATCTACCTATGCTTTGGAGCTCATGGGATCTCATTTTCTTGAAGAATATTTTCTTTATTTTTCAAAAAAGAATATACCCAGGGATTTTATAAAATAAAGAATCTATTATTCATCTACTTATTTTTGGTGCGTGGATGTTTTGCCTGCCTGTGCTTCAGTGCACTATAGGAAAGTAGTACCCAAGTAGGCCAAAAGAGGGCATCTGATCTCCTAGAACTTGAATTACAGATAATTATGAAACATCATGTTATCCTCTTGTATCTGTATCTTGAACTCCTCCTCCATTTACTGGAGTCTTCCCAATAGCATTTAGATATGCTCAACTTTCTTCTTCTTTGTGATCCACCACAGACAGCTGGACCAATGAAAATCTTCATAACGTGTGTGTGTGTGTGTGTGTGTGTGTATGTGTGTGTGTGTGTGTGTGTGTTTCAGAGAGACAGAAACAGACAGAGAGCCTCGTACTTGTGGATCAGAGCAACACTTTTACTGCTCCTGTCAAAAGAAAAACTAGTGGCCTCCTATTTGCCAAACTCAATGAACGAATTAAAGTCTTTTTCTGCTGGATGGACTGTAATTGATCACACTTAACCTACTTCTAGATTTATGCCTCCCTTGGAAGCACCTCCTTGAGTGTTATGATGACACTCCTTTCCTGATTCTTCTCATGTCATTTTTTGGACTCTTCCTCTGCATTCCATAAATGTCAGTCTTTCTCAGGATCATTCTTAGTCTATATCACCCCTTCATCACCCACCTCATCTACTCCAGTTGCTTTATTAAACCTTAAATCTCTATCTGTATCACCAGGCCTCTCTCTCTGAGCTTCAAACCATACATACTCAGTTGATACCAGCCATGTAGGTCACATATATCCCACAGATACCTACAGACAAAGCAGTGTGTCCTAACTTCATTTTCCTTACACAAATCCACCCTACTGCCTTTCTAATTATCCTTCTTATCTATTTAACTGCCACCAATTTGGTGACTCACGTCTTCACAGTTGTCTAGCCCTGAAACTTGAGAGTCATAATAATTCCTTCAGTCAGTCACCGTGACCTATTACGTAAATCTTCTAAGTATCTGAATCACTTCTCCTTTGTGGTGCTATATCATTAACCATCTTGGCCTGCCATCATGTCTTTTTCTGAATTATATAAATAACGGTTTTCCCTTCTCTTTACCTACGCTCATTTAACCACATTGCTTCCATGGATGAGTGTTCTTTAATGTAAACAAAGTCCTACCACTCCCAATTAAAGTCTTACATGGCTTCCCACTTGTAGAATCCAAGGTGATCCATGTGCGTCACAATACCCTTTACCTTGCTTTCTAATACCGTCTCTTACCACCATTAAAAAATATCTTTGTCAAAGTAATGTCACCCTGGACACAGCATCATGTCTCACCTCTGCACACACTCTTCTTTCCATCTAAGATCATTTCTCATCTTCCAGTCAAACCTTTATTCTACTTTTTTTTTTTTTTGGAGCTGGGGACCGAACTCAGGGCCTTAGTGCTTGCTAGGCAAGTGCTCTACCACTAAGCTAAATCCCCAACCTTTATTCTACTTTTAAAATTGGATACTGAGTGTGTCCCAAGACTCTACTAACAGTGATTTTCCTCTGCAGAAAACTGGATGGATAGGACACAGGGATGAGTGGAAGAATTACTTTGCTAATCCCTTTGTGCATTTTGTACTGTAAGTCTAAGCTAAATATTTAAAAATAAACATGACTTTTGTGGTTTTGTGTGTGTGTGTGTTTTTTTTTTTTTGGTTCTTTTTTTTTTTTGGAGATGGGGACAGAACCCAGGGCCTTGCGCTTCCTAGGCAAGCGCTCTACCACTGAGCTAAATCCCCAACCCCAAACATGACTTTTAAAAAGAATCACGCCACACTTTGTGGGGACCCAGTTAGGATACCTGTGGCCTCCTTACCATCCTCCACTGTAGTCTCCCTATGGAAGACACCCCTAGATATGCTACCTCCACCTCAGTCCTTCCTCCTAGTCCCCCTATGACTTGCTAGGATCAAAACAACCAGGAAAACTGGGACACTATGACAAGACAACATAGTTACAGGGAAAGGAGAATAAATGCAGATTAAGAGTACAGAAAATATTTTTAATGAAATTGTAGAAGAAATTTCCTAAATGATTAAAATTAGAGAAAAAACACAAGACATAATAACAGACACGGAGGAAACTTAATGAATCACAAGGACATGCTTTCAGAAATCTATATCCCATCAAACTGGAAAATCTAAAGTAATGGATACATTTCTTTTTTTTCTTGCCTCAAGTTTATTTATAAAAATAGCATAAGACCCTAGTCATCAGCTAGGATGAGGATCTTCAGTCCCACATCCACAATAACACACCTATTCCAACAGGGACACCTTAATAGTGCCACTCCCTGGGCTGAGCAAATACAAACCATCACATTCCACTCCCCGACCCCCGTAGGCCTTGAGACCCTTATCCTAGCTGTCTGGGAGCCAGCAATCTGCTAGCAGCCTTCAGATAAATATGTAGAACTCTCAGCTCCTCTTGTACCATGCCTGCCTGGATGCTGCCATGTTCCTGCCTTGATGATAAATGGACTGAACCTCTGAACCTGTAAGCTAGCCCCAATTAAATGTTGTCATTTATTTAAAAAAAATGACAGAAACCATGTGACCATCTTAGTAGATACAGAAAAGGCCTCCAAGAAAATTCAATATCCCTCCATGATAAAAGTCCTAGAAAGACTAGGGACCATGTCTCAATATAGTAAAGGAAGTTTAAGGCAAGGTATCATAGTTAGTAGAGAGAAACTCAAGCATTTCCATTAAAATCAAGAACAAGACAAGGACTTCCATTTTCTCTATATTTATTCAATATAGTACTTGAAGTCTTAGAGTAGTAAGAAAACTGAGGGAAACTAGGGATACAAATAGGAAAAAAAGGCCAAAGAATCCTTATTTTCAGATTATATGAACACACACACACACACACACACACACACACACACACACACTCCTGAAGAATCACCAGGAAACTCCTACTGCTAATACTTTGATTAAAGTAGCAGAACATAAAAATAACACACAAAAATTAGTAGCCTTCTTATTGCAATGTATACATATTGAAATGTATACATATCGCAATGTATACATATATGAATGGACTGAGAAGGAAATCAGGTAAATGATACCTTTTACAATAGCCTCAAAAATGCCTTGGAATAACTCTTCCTAAACAAGTGAAACTTAGATAATCCAAACTTTAAGACATTGAAGAAGATATTAGAAGTTGGCAAGATTTTTCCATACTTAAGGATTGGTAGAATTAATATTGTATAAATGGCCATCCTACCAAAAGCAATCTACAGGTTCAGTGCAATTTTTATCAAAATTTCAACACAATTCTTCACAGAAATAAAAAAAAACTATCTTAAATGTCATATGAAAACACACACACACACACACAAACACGCACTGTTGTGAGAAGAATACAGAATAATAAAAGAACTGCTGGAAGTACTGGGATCCCACATTGTACTACAAATATACCCAGTTTTATTTTATTTTATTTTTTTTATTAACTTGAGTATTTCTTATTTACATTTCGAAATGTTATTCCCTTTCCCTGTTTCTGGGCAAACATCCCCCTAATCCCTCCCCCTCCCCTTCTTTCTGGGTGTTCCCCTCCCAACCCTCCCCCCATTGCCGCCCTCCCCCCACCATTCTAGTTCACTGGGGGTTCAGTCTTAGCAGGACCCAGGGCTTCCCCATCCACTGGTGCTCTTACTAGGATATTCATTGCTACCTATGAGGTCAGAGTCCAGGGTCAGTCCATGTATAGTCTTTAGGTAGTGGCTTAGTCCCTGGAAGCTCTGGTTGCTTGGCATTGTTGTACATATGGGGTCTCGAGCCCCTTCAAGCTCTTCCAGTTCTTTCTCTGATTCCTTCAACGGGGGTCCTATTCTCAGTTCAGTGGTTTGCTGCTGGCATTCGCCTATGTATTTGCTGTATTCTGGCTGTGTCTCTCAGGAGCGATCTACATCCGGCTCCTGTCGGTCTGCACTTCTTTGCTTCATCCATCTTGTCTAATTGGGTGGCTGTATATGTATGGGCCACATGTGGGGCAGACTCTGAATGGGTGTTCCTTCAGTCTCTGTTTTAATCTTTGCCTCTCTCTTCCCTGCCAAGGGTATTCTTGTTCCCCTTTTAAAGAAGGAGTGAAGCATTCACATTTTGATCATCCGTCTTGAATTTCATGTGTTCTATGCATCTAGGGTAATTCAAGCATTTGGGCTAATAGCCACTTATCAATGAGTGCATACCATGTGTGTTTTTCTGTGATTGGGTTACCTCACTCAGGATGATATTTTCCAGTTCCAACCATTTGCCTACGAATTTCATAAAGTCATTGTTTTTGATAGCTGAGTAATATTCCATTGTGTAGATGTACCACATTTTCTGTATCCATTCCTCTGTTGAAGGGCATCTGGGTTCTTTCCAGCTTCTGGCTATTATAAATAAGGCTGCTATGAACATAGTGGAGCTCGTGTCTTTTTTATATGTTGGGGCATCTTGTGGGTATATACCCAAGAGAGGTATAGCTGGATCCTCAGGTAGTTCAATGTCCAATTTTCTGAGGAACCTCCAGACTGATTTCCAGAATGGTTTTACCAGTCTGCAATCCCACCAACAATGGAGGAGTGTTCCTCTTTCTCCACATCCTCGCCAGCATCTGTTGTCACCTGAGTTTTTGATCTTAGCCATTCTCACTGGTGTGAGGTGAAATCTCAGGGTTGTTTTGATTTGCATTTCCCTTATGACTAAAGATGTTGAGCATTTCTTTAGGTGTTTCTCAGCCATTCGGCATTCCTCAGCTGTGAATTCTTTGTTTAGTTCTGAACCCCATTTTTTAATAGGGTTATTTGTCTCCCTGCGGTCTAATTTCTTGAGTTCTTTGTATATTTTGGATATAAGCCCTCTATCTGTTGTAGGATTGGTAAAGATCTTTTCCCAATCTGTTGGTATACCCAGTTTTATTATAGAGTTGTAGTCCTTAAAATGGTGTTGGCATACAGACGTATTTATCAATGGAATCAAACTGAAAACTCAGACATAGGTCCACACACTACAGATACCTAATTTTTGACAAAGAAACCAAAAATTCACACTGGACAAAAAACAGAATCTTCGACTAATATGCTGGTCAAACTGGAAGTAGAAGAGTGAAATAGACCCATATTTATTATCCTGCACAAAACTCCAAATGGATCAGAAACCTTAAAAATATCAGGTACACTAAATGGAATTGAAGAGAAAGTGGGGAATATCCTTGAACTCATTGGCATAAGGAAGGACTTTCTGAACAGGGTGCCAATAGCACGGGCTTTAAGACCAACAATTAACAAACGGGGACAACAAAATCCTCTGTACAGCAAAGAACATTTTCTGAGCAAAGAGGCAGCCTACAGAATGGAAAAATCATTATCAATTATACATATGACAGAAGACACCACTATGTTAGTTTCAATAAAATGTCCCCTATGGGCCTATAATGAGTCACACTATTAGAGGTGTGGCTTTGTTAGAGTAGGCCTGGTCTTGGAAGAAGTGAGTCAATTCACTTCTCTTGTCGGCTGATCAAGATGTAGAACTCTCTGGTTCAGTCTAATTGGTGTTCTGTAGGCTTCTTGTATGTTTATAGGCGTCTCTTTCTTTAGGTTGGGCAAGTTATCTATGATTTTGTTGAGAATATTTCCTGGGCTTTAAAGCTAGGACTCTTCACCTTCTTCTATTCCTGTTTTTCTTAGGTTAGGTCTTTTCACGGTATCCCAGATTTCCTGAATGTGTTGTGTCAGGAGTTTCTTGGCTTTAGCATTCTCTTTGATTCATGTATTAATATCTTCTATTGTATCTTCTGTGCCTGAGAGTCTCCCTTCCATCTCCTGTGTTCTGTTGATGATGCATCTGTTGTTACTGTTCCCTCCCTAGGTTTTCTACCTCCAGGATTTCCTCAGTTTGTGTTTTCTTTATTGCTTCTGTTCCACTTTCAAGTCTTGCACAGTTTTATTTATTTCCTTCACCTGTTTGTATTTTCCTGTATACCTTTGAGGGATTTATTTGTTACTCTTTAGGGACCTTTATCTGTTTGTGTTTTTCTGTATTTCTTTAAGAGGTTTATACATTCCCTCTTTAAAGGCCTCTATCATCTTTATAAGATTGAACTTAAGGTCATTTTCTTATGTTTCAGTTGTGGTAGGATATTCAGGGCTTGCTGGAGTAGGGTAGCTGTGCTTTGGAGGTGTCACATTGCCTTGGCTTTTGTTGATTGTGTTCTTTTGAGAGCCTTAGCCATCTGGATGGTTTTGGTCCCTGAATGTTCTTGTAGTAGGTATTGTGTGTGGGGGTGTGGGGGATGGATGAACCTTGATGATTCTGAGGTGGCAGGCCTCTGATATCTCTTTGTTGGCTGTGTGGTTCCAGACCTGCAAGTCTGTATGGTTCAGGTGCTTCAGGTCTAATGAAGGTGGGTGGAGAGGTGAGAGGAGAGTGGAGGTCTCCCTGGGCTAGCAGGCTGCTCAGAGCAGTTTGGCTTGGCCCTGAGGGCTCAGAGAGCAGGGAAGATGGGTGGAGTAAGGGAAGGATAGAGGAGAGGTGGCTGGAGAATGTAAGTAAGACTCGGTATGTTTCAGCAGTCTGATGAAGGTGGAGGAGAGGTGGCGGGTAGCTTTATTTTTTAATACAAATTAACATAATTGTTTCAACTTTTATGCTCATTCTTGTTTTTCTTTGCTTGAAGGGTACCCCCTTTCTTTTTCTCGTTTGCATTGCTGGAAGCGCCACACTGGGCCTCACACATATATACTTGCCAAGTACTCTATCACTGTGACATATCCCCTACCCCATACCAGTTCTTAAAGCTGTCAATTCTGATCAGGTTCTATTGACACTCTCTTCCTTTATTACTTTCACACTTCTCATGTTAAATTTTAACTGGATGTATAATACTGTGGATTTTATACTTTAATGGCTGGATATCATTTAAAATGTTACTGTGGGGCTGGAGAGATGGCTCAGCGGTTAAGAGCACCCGACTGCTCTTCCAGAGGTCACGAGTTCAATTCCCAGCAACCACATGGTGGCTCACAACCATCTGTAAAGAGTTCTGATGCCCTCTTCTGGTGTATCTGAAGACAGCTACAGTGTACTTATATATAATAAATAAATAAATAAAAATAAAAAAATAAAATGTTACTGTGAACAAACAGTTAAAATGATATATACCTTCTTAATATGTTTTAGAGATACAGCATATTAGTATTATTTATAGTGAGTGGTTTGCGGCAGATTTTTTAGAATTAACTAATCTAGCATAATTGAAATTTTATGCTCATTTTAATAACTTTTTCTCTCTCCCAGCACAAAAATACCATTGTGTTCTTTCTTCTCACAAATTATTTCACATGACTTGTCCGAGTAGATATACAGAGAATTTAGCCCCTTTCAGTGGCTTATTTCACTTGGTATAGTGTTCTTTGGGTTCACCATCCACACTGCCTTGTATGGTATGACTTCCTTCTTTTATTTAAGGCAGAATAAATATTTATATATCTGAATTCAACATTAATATATTAATTTGTCTGTGGACATTTGTGTTGTTTACAAACCTTGAGCATTATAATAAATAGTTTGATGATCCTTAGTGTATAGATATGTCATTTGAAAAAATGTTTGTTAGTTATTTTATTTATTTACTTTCAAATGTTATCCCCCTTCCCTGTTTCCTCTCTGCAAACCCCCATCTCATCCCCCTCCCTCCTGCTTCTATGAGGGTACTCCTCCACCCCCCCCCACCCTCTCCTGCCTCACTGCCCTAGCATTCCCCTACACTGGGGCATCAAGTCTTCATAATACCAAGGACCTCCTCTCTCATTGATGCCAGATAAGGCCATCCTCTGCTACATATCCAAGTGGAGACATGGGTCCCTCCATGTGGATTCTTTTGGTTGGTGGTTTAGTCCCTGGGAGCTTTGGAGGTATCTGACTGGTTGATATTTTTGTTCTTCCTATGCTCTTGCAAACTACTTCAGCTCCTTCAGTATTTTCTCTAACTCTCCCATTGGGGTCCCTGTGTTCAGTCTGATCATTAGTTGCAAGCATCCTCATCTGTATCAGTAAGACGATGGCAGAGCCTCTCAGGAGACATCCACATCAGGCTCCTGTCAGCAAGCACTTCTTGGCATCAGCAATAGTGACTGGGTTTGGTGTCTGCAAATGGGATGGATCCCCAGGTGGGGCAGTCTCTGGATGACCTTTCCTTCAGTCTCTGCTCAACGCTTTGCCCCTGTATTTCCTTGTGTATAGATATGTCTTAAAGATTGTTTTCATTTTTATGTAAATGTTCATAATGGGAATTCATTTTTGAGGGTCCACCACACAGTTGTCCATAGTACCTTAACTAGTTTACATTCCTATCAAAGGTCTAATTCCCTTATGACTTCACAACACATGTATTTTGCTGTTTTTTTTTCTATTATAGTCATACAGCAGGTGTAAGGTGATAAGCTACTTATATTTTGATTTACCACTGGCTGATTTACTGAAGTTGCTGATTCAAGTCCTTATTCTATTTGCTTGTTGTAGATAACAACTGTTACCCATTTATTTATTTATTTATTTATTTATTTATTTATTTATTTATTTATTTATTTATTTATTTATTTATTTTACATCCCAATATCAGCCCCCATCTTCTCCCAATACACCCTCAAGCTTATCCTTACTGTCATCCCGTACTCCTCATCCATTCACACACTACACCCCTACATTACACTCTTTCCAGAACATCAAGTTACTGCAAGGCTGGAACATCCTCTCCCACTGAAGCCAGACACAGTGGCCCAGTTAAGTTAAGGGAATATGTTCTGCAGGCAGGCAGGCAGGCAGGCAGGCAGGCAGGCAGGCAGGCAGGCAGGCAGGCAGGCAGGCAGGCAGGCAGGAGTTTCAGGAACGGTCCCTACTTGAGTTATTGGAGGATCCAAGGAAGACCAAGCTGCACATCTACTACATACATGCAGAGGGGCTAGGTACATTCCGGTTACCCATTTTTTTTAAGAGATATTTTTTTTTATTAACTTGAGTATTTCTTATATACATTTCAAGTGTTATTCCCTTTCCCGGTTTCCAGACAAACATCACCCTCCCCCCTCCCCTTCCTTATGGGTGTTCCCCTCCCAAACCTCCCCCCATTGCCACCCTCCCCGCATAGTCTAGTTCACTGGGGGTTCAGTCTTAGCAGGACCCAGGTCTTCCCCTTCCACTGGTGCTCTTACTAGGATATTCATTGCTACCTATGGGGACAGAGTCCAGGGTCAGTCCATGTATAGTCTTTAGGTAGTGGCTTAGTCCCTGGAAGCTCTGGTTGCTTGACATTGTTGTACTTTTGGGGTCTCGAGCACCTTCAAGCTCTTCCAGTTCTTTCTCTGATTCCTTCAACGGGGGTCCTATTCTCAGTTCAGTGGTTTGCTGCTGGCATTCGCCTCTGTATTTGCTGTATTCTGGCTGTGTCTCTCAGGAGCGATCTACATCCGGCTCCTGTCGGTCTGCACTTCTTTGCTTCATCCATCTTGTCTAATTGGGTGGCTGTATATGTATGGGCCACCTGTGGGGCAGGCTCTGAATGGGTGTTCCTTCAGTCTCTGTTTTAATCTTTGCCTCTCCCTTCCCTGCCAAGGGTATTCTTGTTCCCCTTTTAAAGAAGGAGTGAAGCATTCACATTTTGATCATCCGTCTTGAGTTTCGTTTGTTCTAGGGATCTAGGGTAATTCAAGCATTTGGGCTAATAGCCACTTATCAATGAGTGCATACCATGTATGTCTTTCTGTGATTGGGTTAGCTCACTCAGGATGATATTTTCCAGTTCCAACCATTTGCCTACGAATTTCATAAACTCGTTGTTTTTGATAGCTGAGTAATATTCCATTGTGTAGATGTACCACATTTTCTGTATCCATTCCTCTGTTGAAGGGCATCTGGGTTCTTTCCAGTTTCTGGCTATTATAAATAAGGCTGCGATGAACATAGTGGAGCATGTGTCTCTTTTATATGTTGAGGCATCTTTTGGGTATATGCCCAAGAGAGGTATGGCTGGATCCTCAGGCAGTTCAATGTCCAATTTTCTGAGGAACCTCCAGACTGATTTCCAGAATGGTTTTACCAGTCTGCAATCCCACCAACAATGGAGGAGTGTTCCTCTTTCTCCACATCCTCGCCAGCATCTGCTGTCACCTGAGTTTTTGATCTTAGCCATTCTCACTGGTGTGAGGTGAAATCTCAGGGTTGTTTTGATTTGCATTTCCCTTATGACTAAAGATGTTGAACATTTCTTTAGGTGTTTCTCAGCCATTCGGCATTCCTCAGCTGTGAATTCTTTGTTTAGCTCTGAACCCCATTTTTTAATAGGGTTATTTGTTTCCCTGCGGTCTAACTTCTTGAGTTCTTTGTATATTTTGGATATAAGGCCTCTATCTGTTATAGGATTGGTAAAGATCTTTTCCCAATCTGTTGGTTGCCGTTTTGTCCTAACCACAGTGTCCTTTGCCTTACAGAAGCTTTGCAGTTTTATGAGATCCCATTTGTCGATTCTTGATCTTAGAGCATAAGCCATTGGTGTTTTGTTCAGGAAATTTTTTCCAGTGCCCATGTGTTCCAGATGCTTCCCTAGTTTTTCTTCTATTAGTTTGAGTGTGTCTGGTTTGATGTGGAGGTCCTTGATCCACTTGGACTTAAGCTTTGTACAGGGTGATAAGCATGGATCGATCTGCATTCTTCTACATGTTGCCCTCCAGTTGAACCAGCACCATTTGCTGAAAATGCTATCTTTTTTCCATTGGATGGTTTTGGCTCCTTTGTCAAAAATCAAGTGACCATAGGTGTGTGGGTTCATTTCTGGGTCTTCAATTCTATTCCATTGGTCTATCTGTCTGTCTCTGTACCAATACCATGCAGTTTTTATCACTATTGCTCTGTAATACTGCTTGAGTTCAGGGATAGTGATTCCCCCTGAAGTCCTCTTATTGTTGAGGATAGCTTTAGCTATCCTGGGTTTTTTGTTATTCCAGATGAATTTGCAAATTGTTCTGTCTAACTCTTTGAAGAATTGGATTGGTATTTTGATGGGGATTGCATTGAATCTGTAGATTGCTTTTGGTAAAATGGCCATTTTTACTATATTAATCCTGCCAATCCATGAGCATGGGAGATCTTTCCATCTTCTGAGGTCTTCTTCAATTTCTTTCCTCAGTGTCTTGAAGTTCTTATTGTACAGATCTTTTACTTGCTTGGTTAAAGTCACACCGAGGTACTTTATATTATTTGGGTCTATTATGAAGGGTGTCGTTTCCCTAATTTCTTTCTCGGCTTGTTTCTCTTTTGTATAGAGGAAGGCAACTGATTTATTTGAGTTAATTTTATACCCAGCCACTTTGCTGAAGTTGTTTATCAGCTTTAGTAGTTCTCTGGTGGAACTTTTGGGATCACTTAAATATACTATCATGTCGTCTGCAAATAGTGATATTTTGACCACTTCTTTTCCGATCTGTATCCCCTTGATCTCCTTTTGTTGTCTGATTGCTCTGGCTAGAACTTCAAGAACTATATTGAATAAGTAGGGAGAGAGTGGGCAGCCTTGTCTAGTCCCTGATTTTAGTGGGATTGCTTCAAGTTTCTCTCCATTTAGTTTAATGTTAGCAACTGGTTTGCTGTATATGACTTTTACTATGTTTAGGTATGGGCCTTGAATACCTATTCTTTCCAGGACTTTTATCATGAAGGGGTGTTGAATTTTGTCAAATGCTTTCTCAGCATCTAATGAAATGATCATGTGGTTCTGTTCTTTCAGTTTGTTTCTATGATGGATCACGTTGATGGTTTTCCTTATATTAAACCATCCCTGCATGCCTGGGATGAAGCCTACTTGATCATGGTGGATGATTGTTTTGATGTGCTCTTGAATTCGGTTTGCCAGAATTTTATTGAGTATTTTTGCGTCGATATTCATAAGGGAAATTGGTCTGAAGTTCTCTTTCTTTGTTGGGTCTTTGTGTGGTTTAGGTATAAGAGTAATTGTGGCTTCATAGAAGGAATTCGGTAGGGCTCCATCTGTTTCAATTTTGTGGAATAGTTTGGATAATATTGGTATAAGGTCTTCTATGAAGGTTTGATAGAATTCTGCACTAAACCCGGCTGGACCTGGGCTCTTTTTGGTTGGGAGACCTTTAATGACTGCTTCTATTTCCTTAGGAGTTATGGGGTTGTTTAACTGGTTTATCTGTTCCTGATTTAACTTCGATACCTGGTATCTGTCTAGGAAATTGTCCATTTCCTGAAGATTTTCAAGTTTTGTTGAATATAGGTTTTTATAGTAAGATCTGATGATTTTTTGAATTTCCTCTGAAAATGTAGTTATGTCTCCCTTTTCATTTCTGATTTTGTTAATTTGGACGCACTCTCTGTGTCCTCTCGTTAGTCTGGCTAAGGGTTTATCTATCTTGTTGATTTTCTCAAAGAACCAACTTTTGGTTCTGTTGATTCTTTCTATGGTCCTTTTTGTTTCTACTTGGTTGATTTCAGCTCTGAGTTTGATTATTTCCTGCCTTCTACTCCTCCTGGGTGTATTTGCTTCTTTTTGTTCTAGAGCTTTTAGGTGTGCTGTCAAGCTGCTGACATATGCTCTTTCCTGTTTCTTTCTGCAGGCACTCAGCGCTATGAGTTTTCCTCTTAGCACAGCTTTCATTGTGTCCCATAAGTTTGGGTATGTTGTACCTTCATTTTCATTAAATTCTAAAAAGTTTTTAATTTCTTTCTTTATTTCTTCCTTGACCAGGTTATCATTGAGTAGAGCATTGTTCAATTTCCACGTATATGTGGGCATTCTTCCCTTATTGTTATTGAAGACCAGTTTTAGGCCGTGGTGGTCCGATAGCACGCATGGGATTATTTCTATCTTTCTGTACCTGTTGAGGCCCGTTTTTTGACCAATTATATGGTCAATTTTGGAGAAAGTACCATGAGGAGCTGAGAAGAAGGTATATCCTTTTGCTTTAGGATAGAATGTTCTATAAATATCCGTTAAGTCCATTTGGCTCATGACTTCTCTTAGTCTGTCTACATCTCTGTTTAATTTCTGTTTCCATGATCTGTCCATTGATGAGAGTGGGGTGTTGAAATCTCCCACTATTATTGTGTGAGGTGCAATGTGTGTTTTGAGCTTTAGTAAGGTTTCTTTTACATATGTAGGTGCCCTTGTATTTGGGGCATAGATATTTAGGATTGAGACTTCATCTTGGTGGATTTTTCCTTTGATGAATATGAAGTGTCCTTCCTTATCTTTTTTGATGACTTTTAGTTGAAAATTGATTTTATTTGATATTAGAATGGCTACTCCAGCTTTCTTCTTCTGACCATTTGCTTGGAAAATTGTTTTCCAGCCTTTCACTCTGAGGTAATGTCTGTCTTTGTCTCTGAGGTATGTTTCCTGTAGGCAGCAGAATGCAGGGTCCTCGTTGCGTATCCAGTTTGTTAATCTATGTCTTTTTATTGGGGAGTTGAGGCCATTGATATTGAGAGATATTAAGGAATAGTGATTATTGCTTCCCGTTATATTCATATTTGGAAGTGAGGTTATGAGTGTGTGCTTTCATTCTCTTTGTTTTGTTGCCAAGATGATTAGTTTCTTGCTTCTAGGGTATAGCTTGCCTCCTTATGTTGGGCTTTACCCTTTATTATCCTTTGTAGTGCTGGATTTGTAGAAAGATATTGTGTAAATTTGGTTTTGTCATGGAATATCTTGGTTTCTCCATCTATGTTAATTGAGAGTTTTGCAGGATACAGTAACCTGGGCTGGCATTTGTGTTCTCTTAGGGTCTGTATGACATCTGTCCAGGATCTTCTGGCCTTCATAGTTTCTGGCGAAAAGTCTGGTGTGATTCTGATAGGTCTCCCTTTATATGTTACTTGACCTTTTTCCCTTACTGCTTTTAATATTCTTTCTTTATTTTGTGTGTTTGGTGTTTTGACAATTATGTGACGGGAGGTGTTTCTTTTCTGGTCCAATCTATTTGGAGTTCTGTAGGCTTCTTGTATGCCTATGGGTATCTCTTTTTTTAGGTTAGGGAAGTTTTCTTCTATGATTTTGTTGAAGATATTTACTGGTCCTTTGAGCTGGGAGTCTTCACTCTCTTCTATACCTATTATCCTTAGGTTTGATCTTCTCATTGAGTCCTGGATTTCCTGTATGTTTTGGACCAGTAGCTTTTTCCGCTTTACATTATCTTTGACAGTTGAGTCAATGATTTCTATGGAATCTTCTGCTCCTGAGATTCTCTCTTCCATCTCTTGAATTCTGTTGGTGAAGCTTGTATCTACAGCTCCTTGTCTTTTCTTTTGATTTTCTATGTCCAGGGTTGTTTCCATGTGTTCTTTCTTGATTGCTTCTATTTCCATTTTTAATTCCTTCAACTGTTTGATTGTGTTTTCCTGGAATTCTTTCAGGGATTTTTGCGATTCCTCTCTGTAGGCTTCTACTTGTTCTCTAAGGGAGTTCTTTATGTCTTTCTTGAAGTCCTCCAGCATCATGATCAAATATGATTTTGAAACTAGGTCTTGCTTTTCTGGTGTGTTTGGATATTCCGTGTTTGCTTTGGTGGGAGAATTGGGCTCCGATGATGCCATGTAGTCTTGGTTTCTGTTGCTTGGGTTCCTGTGCTTGCCTCTCGCCATCAGATTATCTCTAGTGTTACTTTGTTCTGCTATTTCTGACTGTGGCTAGACTGTCCTATAACCTGTGTGTCAGGAGTGCTGTAGACCTGTTTTCCTGTTTTCTTTCAGCCAGTTATGGGGACAGAGTGTTCTGCTTTCGGGCGTGTAGTTTTTCCTCTCTACAGGTCTTCAGCTGTTCCTGTGGGCCTGTGTCTTGAGTTCACCAGGCAGGCTTCTCGCAGGGGAAAAATTGGTCCCACCTGCGGCTCCAAGGCTCAAGCTTGCTCGTGGGGCACCGCCCAAGTCCTCTCCGCTGTGGCAGCAACCGGGAAAATCTGTGCCGCTCCTTCCGGGAGCCTCCGTGCACCAGGGCTTCAGATGACGCCCGGTGTTCTCCTCTGGCACCTGGATGTGCACAGAGTGCAGTCTCTTCTGGTTTCCCAGGCGTGTCCGCCTCTCTGAAGGTTCAGCTCTCCCTCCCTCGGGATTTGGGTGCAGAGAACTGTTTATCCGGTCTGTTTCCTTCAGGTTCCGGCAGTGTCTCAGGCGCAGGGGTCCTGCCGCTCCCGGGCCCTCCCCTACGGGAACCCAGAGGCCTTATACAGTTGCCTCTTGGGCCAGGGATGTGGGCAGGGGTGGGCAGTGTTGGTGGTCTCCTCTGCTCTGCAGCCTCATGAGTGCCCACCTGATCAGGCGGTGAGGTCTCTCTCCCACGGGGTTTGGGAGCAGAGAGCTGCTGCGGTCCGGGATCCGCCGGTGTGGGACTTCCGATAAACACAGGAAGTGCCCGGCCTTAGAGGAATTTTGCCTCTGTGTGTCCTGAGTTCACCAGGCAGGTTTCTTGCAAGGGAAAAGTTGGTCCTACCTGCAGTTCCAAGGCTCAAGTTTGCTCGTGGGGTACTGCCTAAGTCCTCTCCGCGGCGGCAGCAACCGGGAAGATCTGCGCCGCTCTTTCCGGGAGCCTCCGTGCACCAGGGTTCCAGATGGCGTTTGGTGTTTTCCTCTGGCGCCTGGATGTGCACAGAGTGCAGTCTCTTCTGGTTTCCCAGGCGTGTCCGCCTCTCTGAAGGTTCAGCTCTCCCTCCCTCGGGATTTGGGTGCAGAGAACTGTTTATCCGGTCTGTTTCCTTCAGGTTCCGGCAGTGTCTCAGGCGCAGGGGTCCTGCCGCTCCCGGGCCCTCCCCTACGGGAACCCAGAGGCCTTATACAGTTGCCTCTTGGGCCAGGGATGTGGGCAGGGGTGGGCAGTGTTGGTGGTCTCCTCTGCTCTGCAGCCTCATGAGTGCCCACCTGATCAGGCGGTGAGGTCTCTCTCCCACGGGGTTTGGGAGCAGAGAGCTGCTGCGGTCCGGGATCCGCCGGTGTGGGACTTCCGATAAACACAGGAAGTGCCCGGCCTTAGAGGAATTTTGCCTCTGTGTGTCCTGAGTTCACCAGGCAGGTTTCTTGCAAGGGAAAAGTTGGTCCTACCTGCAGTTCCAAGGCTCAAGTTTGCTCGTGGGGTACTGCCTAAGTCCTCTCCGCGGCGGCAGCAACCGGGAAGATCTGCGCCGCTCTTTCCGGGAGCCTCCGTGCACCAGGGTTCCAGATGGCGTTTGGTGTTTTCCTCTGGCGCCTGGATGTGCACAGAGTGCAGTCTCTTCTGGTTTCCCAGGCGTGTCCGCCTCTCTGAAGGTTCAGCTCTCCCTCCCTCGGGATTTGGGTGCAGAGAACTGTTTATCCGGTCTGTTTCCTTCAGGTTCCGGCAGTGTCTCAGGCGCAGGGGTCCTGCCGCTCCCGGGCCCGCCCCTACGGGAACCCAGAGGCCTTATACAGTTGCCTCTTGGGCCAGGGATGTGGGCAGGGGTGGGCAGTGTTGGTGGTCTCCTCCGCTCTGCAGCCTCAGGAGTGCCCAACTGATCAGGCGGTGAGGTCTCTCTCCCACGGGGTTTGGGAGCAGAGACCGGTTACCCATTTTTTTAACCCATTTTGTAGGCCGTTTGTCTTGATTTGCTTGGTCAACTTGACCCAGCCTAGAATCATCTGTGAGGAAAACCTCTAGATTAAGAAATTACCTATACAATATTAGCCTGTGGGCATATTTTGGGGAGATTTTCTTGATTAATAATTGATGTGGGAGGGTCCAGCCCACTTTGAGCAGCACCATCCACAGGCATGTCTTTCTGGACTATATTAGAAGGCTAGCTCAGTATGAGCCGAGAATGAACAAGCACAGAGCAGTATTCCTCCATGGTTTCTGTTTCAACTTCTTGCTTGAGCTCCTGTCCTTATGTCCCACAATGATATACTGTGACCAGGAAGTGTAAGTCACATGAACCCCTTCTATAAATTTCTTTCACCAGACTGTTTTATCATAGCCACGAACTGAAGGCAGTGTTATGGGGAGCCCATCAAAGATGACCACTCAGATACAATGTATAGGCAATTGAAAGTGTTTATTCTAGTTGGCTGGGACCATACCCAAAAGTTCTGGGGCCTAGATGTCCAGAAAGGCAGAAACCACCTCCTGGCATTTTCCTCAGCCATTGCAGGGGGCTTTGCAGGAGCAAACAGCTTGAAGCAAGCAGTTTAGCAGGACCGAAGATAAGCAGTCAGCGGGAGGGAGTTTAGGACAAACAGGCAGTTTAACTTTTTTGACTTCTGTTAAACTGCCTGTTTGTCCTGAATTCCCTCCAGCTATGCTCGCAGACAGGAGCCTAGCATAACTGTCTCCTGAGAGGCTTCTTCCAGCAGCAGATAGAGGCAGATGCAGAGGCTCACAGCCAAACATCAGGCAGAGCCTGCAGAGTCTTGTGGAAGAGTGGGAAGTAGAATTGAGCAAGCATGACGGGTCAAGGACACCACAAGAAGACCTACAGAGTCAACTAACCTGGGACCATGGGGGCTCACAGAGCCTGGGCCACCAACCAGGGATCTGGACCCAGGCCATCTACACATTTGTAGCAGATGTGCAGCTTGGTCTTCATGTGGGTCCCCTAACAGTTGGAGCAGGGGCTGTCTCTGACTCTGTTCCTGGCCATTGGATTCCCTTCCCCCTACCTGAACCACCTGGTTGGGCCTCAGGGGGAGAGCCTGTGCCTAGTCCTGCTGGGACTTGATGTTCCAGGGGAGGGTGGTGCCCAAAGGGAGGGGAGAATGGGGGAAGGGATTTGTAAGGGTAGGACTGGGAAGAGAGGAGGGTGGTATGAGCAAGATGTAAAGTGATTTTTAGAAAAAAATTACTGGAAAAAAAAGTTGTCCTCTGGCCTCTTCATGTGTGCTAAGGAATGTGCACACACCTCCTTCCAGAACATACTCACAGTAAAAACATGTAAGGGGCTAGATAAATGGCTTTTCAATGAAGACAGCCGTGTGCTTCTGATATAGAGAACCTGAATTGGTTTCCCAGCTCCCACATCGCACAACTTATACTACCTGTACTCCCAGTTCCAGGAGAGTTAGTACTCTCTTCTATGCACACCTGTACATCATACCCCCCACACACAAATCTTTAAAAAATAAAAAAGAAAGCCTTTCATCTTATTTTGAGTTCCCATCTGTGTGTAATATAAAGATTTAATTTAAAGATTTAATTTCACTCTTTAGCATGTGGATATTTAATTCTCCTAAAAAATATTTGTGGAAAAGAATGTCCTTTCCCCTTGTTTAATGCAAATTAAAAACTGAGATTTCTACTTACCTAAGTTAGAATGGTCAAGGTCAATAAAATATGCTGGTAAGGATATGGGGAAAGGGGAATACTACTCCATTGCTGGTGGGAGTGCAAACTTGTACAACTACTGTGGAAATCAGTGTGGCGGTTCCTTAAAAAAACTGAAAATCACTTTACCACAAGATCCACCTGTACCACTTTTGGGCATATACCCCAAAGACTCTACACCCTATTACAGAGAAACTTGCTCACCCTTGTTTGTTGCTGCTCTACTCACAGTACCCAGAAATTGTAAACAGCCAACATGCCCATCAGTTGAATAAATAAGGAAAGTGTGATACATCTCCACAATAGAATGTTATTCATCTGTTAAGAAAAATGAAATCGGGAAATTTGCAGGTACATGGATGGAACTAGAAACAAGCATCTTGAGAGTGGTAACCTAAATCCAGAAAGATAAACATTGCATGCTTTTCCCTTTATTTAAATGTTAACTTTTAAGCTTCAGATATGTGCGTTTTGTTTAGAAGATTCACAGAGTTTAGGTAACTAGTAAGGGGCCAAGGAATGTTCCAAGGAAGGAGATACAGAATGCAATGTTGTAAGGGGGAAACTGGGAGAGTTAAAGGGAATATGAGATGGGCGCAGGGTGGAGAAGGGGGATATAAGGAAGGACAACTAATAAACACTAAAGGCCTTTGGAAGAGACACATGGAACTACTACTGTAGAGGCTTCCTAAAATATATACACATGTTAAAGAAGTGTAAATGGAGTCATCCCACAGGAGAGACAACCTAACTAGATAACATATGTACCAAACAAAACTCCAAGTACCATGAATTGGTTAGATCTTCTGGATTCATTGTCCAAAGGGGCTCCACAGACACCCAAACACCACGAACTATTGCTGAGGTCATTGGTTACCCTCCACCGACCGACTGGATGGTGAGGCCCTATTGTTGACTAGATCAATTATGTCATCAAACACGGAATAATTGTGCCCCAAAAAAGCTTCATCCTTACTGACTAGCATTTGTGGTGCTGGAAAGTATTCTGTATTCCTCCAGAGGAGAAAAGGAATCATCAATTTCAGCCAGCTATGAACTCCGTTAGCTATAACATCAATCTGCCTACAAAATATGCACATCAGTATAATAATGGCATGGATAGTGTGGAAATAACCAAGCATTTTTTATTGGATTTAAGGCCCATCCCCTAAAACGGAACCCACACCAGGCACTGCTGAAGTGAAGAACCTGACTAGATAAGTCATGGGCCTAGGGGAAAACCTACTACTATTATTCTGCTAAGTGAACTCTGCAACAGAGTGACTCCTCATGCCCTGTCACTGTAGCTATAGATGACTGCTGGGAGACAGAAAAAATAAAAATAACTTTTGACAATGGAGTGACAATGTATATCAACCGTGCGGTTGTGTAGGCCCAATGCTCAGGAGGGGATTGCCAATACAAACTGGACCATTTGTTTCCACTCTTGCTGTAAGAGGGATAGAGAACATGAAGTTGGGTGGGGACACAGAGAGTATGTGTGGGAATCTGGGATAAGTCAGAGAATGGGAAAATATAATAAAACATAATATATGATTTTCTGAAAGAATGAGTAAAAGAGGGAAAAAAAGAGTTAAAAAGGCTCAGCAGTCATGTCCTGTTAAAGTTATCTCCCCACTTAACCTTCAACCCTGTACTTGTGTACCCACCACAAGTATCTGTAATGGAAATAATCACACTGCCTTATTACTGTCCCAGACTGTGAGCTCTGTGAGGAGAGAGGAAGCATATTATTGCTTTTAGGTTTTTAAATTTTGTTTTGATAGACATGGAGGTTTTGCCTGCATAAATGTCTGTGCATCACATGCATACAGAGTCCGAGGAGGCCAGAAGAGGGTCAGAGAAAGGAGTGGGCCTCCACTAGGGTACAGGGAATCAACTTAGAATCCTCTGGGAGAGCGGTAAGTCTTCTTAACCTGTAGAACCCATCTCTTCAGGTTCCGTGCCTGCCTGCATGCTGCCATGGTGCCTCTGTCTGTCCCAAGCATATTACTTCTTAGGAAGGATCCAGTATAATGCTCAACAAATATTCATTGTACAAATGAAGTCATGAGTGGAATGAGTCATTGCTTCCAAGCCTGTTGATCATGTCAGATCACCTCTATTCTATCCTTTAATGATATGTTCAGCATAAAAATAATGCTATACATATATTCTTGATAAGTATTATCCACCATTTTGTCAGTTTGAGCATGGCAAAATCTAATACCTTTTATTTATTTATTTTTTTGTACACAGTAGGTACCATAGTGGGCATGTGGAAGTCAGATAACAATTTTTAGGAGTTGATTCTCTCCACCTCTTGGGGCCTGAGATTATAACTCAGGTCAACAGACTTGGTGGTACCTTTACCTACCTGATGATCCATCTCTTCTGCCTTTAAAAATGGGGGACAGGTAATCTAAGATTACTCGGTTCAATTCTGAATCTTTTACATCTTTATGTCATAGGTGCACCTGAGATGTATTTGTTTGACACTGAGTCACTGAGCAAAAAATAATTAGTACAAGATGTCCTGTTTACTAAATACCAACGGTGTTCCAAGTCTTGTGTTTTGTTTTTACACATATGTTGTTAAAGTATTCCAGCCGGCTAAGTATTTTGACTCCCTTGCTTACAGATGAGGAAACTAACACTAATGTAGTTACACATCCTGCTCAGGGCCCTGCTCTCAGTAAGTAGTGAAGCTGAAATGTGAATTAAAGTCTTGTTTGTGGCAGGATTTCTCTCTGTAGCTCAGGCTGGTCTAGTAATCTCTATGTAGTTCAGAGTGACATCAAATTCCTAGCAAGCCTCCTTCCTCAGCCTCCTTAGATATAGGATTTCAGGCAGGCTCCATCATGTCCATTCTCGATCTGGATTTTTCCTGCAAGTTCATGATTGATTTGAAATCCCACACTAATTAAAAGGGCCTATTTACTCTTTTTGGCTACCAGATAATAGGCTGTCCAAGTTTGGCTTGAATCCCTTGGTGTCTAGTGCTCATTATTCCTCAAGGTAGCCAATTCCATCTTTGGAATTCTGCAAGTATCTTTAAAGCTCTCATTATAGTGAGCCAAAATTATCAATTAGCTAAAGAAGACATGGCTAGAGAAGAGTCTTTTGATTTTCTGTTAAAATTGATTCTCCAGTTTGACCAAACCATTCTTTGATTTCTTTGACTATAGTTACTCAACTAGTTACACACATATATGTATACATATGTATATGCATGTATGTATATTAATGTGTATGTGTGTATAAATATGTGTGTTGTGTGTGAGGATATATTTCCTCGTCCAATAGGGAGGCCGCTGCACTTGTTATAAAATTCTATTGTTGACACTTAGTGTGGTGGTTTGAATGAGAATGGCCGGCCCATAGGCTCATATATATTTGAATGTTTGGCCTCTCGTTGATAGAAGTGTTTGGGAGGGATTAAAAGGTGTGGCCTTGTTGGAGAAGGTGTGCCCCTAAGAGTGGGCTTTGAGATTTCAGAGGCCTACATCATTCCTAGTTAACACATCTCCCCCTCCACACACACCCTTGCCTCTGGCTGTTATCTCAGCTATTGCTCAAGCATCATGCCTGCTGGCCTGCTGCCATGCTTCCTGTCGTGCTGCTTGTGGACTTTACTATCCTTTGAAACTGTGAGCCCCTAAATTAAGTGCTTTCTTTTATAAGTTGGTGTGATGTTTTGAACATGCTTGACCCAGGAAGTAGCACTAAGAGTGTGGCCTTGTGAAGATGGCGCCAAAAGCGAAGAAGGAAGCTCATGCCCCTCCCAAAGCCGAAGCCAAAGCGAAGGCCTTGAAAGTGAAGAAGGCAGTGCTGAAAGGTGTCCACAGCCACAAAAAGAAGAAGATCCAAATGTCACCCACTTTCAGGCGGCCCAAGACGCTGCGGCTCCGGAGGCAGCCAAAATATCCTGGAAAGAGTGCACCCAGGAGAAACAAGCTTGACCACTATGCTATCTATCATCAAACTCCCACTGACCACCGAGTCAGCTATGAAGAAAATAGAGGACAACAACACGCTTGTGTTCATTGTGGATGTCAAAGACAACAAGCACCAGATCAAACAGGCCGTGAAGAAACTCTATGATATGACATTGATGTGGCCAAAGTCAATACTCTGATACGGCCTGACCGAGAGAAGAAGGAGTATGTTCGCTTGGCTCCTGATTACGACGCTCTAGATGTTGCCAACAAGATTGAGATCACCTAAAGTGAGTCCAGATGGTTAATTCTAAATATATACTTTTTTTCCAAAAAAAAAAGTGTGGCCTTGGAGGAAGTATGTCACTGTGGGGGTGGGTTTTGGGACCCTTCTAGCCATGTGGGAGCCAGTCTTCTCTTGTTTGCCTTTGGAACATGATGTAGAACCCATCTCTTCAGGTTGCATGCCTGCTTGGATGCTGCCATGGTGCCTTGATGATAATGGACTGAACCTCTGAACCTGTAAGCCAGCCCCAATTAAATGTTGTCTTTATAAGACTTGCTTTGGTCATGGTATCTGTTCTCAGCAGTAAACCCTAACTAAGACAGTTGGTGATCCAGCACTGCCATTTAAAAGTAGCTAAGACATATTTGTGGGTTCTTCAGGCTTTCATCCCAGTTTTCTATGCTTGTATTTGTCACTGTGTTTTGATCTATGCCTTCTGCCTGGCTAATTTTCCAAATTCCTACATCCCTGTAAGGGCTAACAGGCAATCCTTTTGGCTCCTCACACACATTCCCAGTCCTCTGAGAATCAATGCATGTAGCTTTTCTTGTAGGTGCATTCTCTGTTGTCTCTAAACTGAATTAACTGCTTTTCCTCCTGGGTGACATAGTAGAAAGTTGACACCATTGCGACAAAGTAGATCCCAAATAAAGATTACCTTTTTTCTCTTCTCTGTCACAAATATCTCTAAATTAGTAGTAATAATGCTGTATTATGTTTTCTTGTCTGATCTCATCTAAGAATGCATTCATTCAGCTATTTATTTGTTCATTCAACAGACATTTATTGCATATTTATTGTTTGTGCAAGTCATATCAAGTTGGTGCCTGAGATAACTGCTAAAATATTTTCATTCATTGAGTACAATTCATTATTGTGCTAATAGTGCCTATCCTAAATGCCCAGAAAATAATGTTTATTTAGTATTTGTTAACTTGAGTTTCTTGGACTGCTCGCATGCAGTCAGATCAATGAGAGCACACATTAAATATCAATTCCTGTGTCCTTCTCCACATCCACAGAGTCAGAATTTCTTAAGGATGTGCTATAACACTCATATATTTACTTCTCTATATATTTTTTTCATTGTAGAATTTGTTTTCCCCCATTTGAGTTTTTTTCACCTACACAAAATATAAAAATCATGATAAGTGCAGTCTTCAGGTATAGGTCAAGAATATGAATCTTCAATTCCCTTAAATACACTTAAGGAAATATTATCATGTCATACATAAATTTATGGCATGCACTTTTGGTAAATAAAATTATGAACCCTCTACATATTATCTGTATATTCTTCACCTTGAGTGTAACATTAACCTTCCTCAGTGGGTGTTCTTTTAGGAAGCCTAGCTCACCCGCTGCAATTACGGTTTTTACTAAGTATTTTAGCCCTTGCTTAGGACTTTGAATTTATTGGACTCACTGAAAATAAGAGAGGGAAAAGTGAGGCAAACAATTGAATCTTTGTTTGCTTGAGATATAGTTTGATTGTGAACCTCAGGCTGGTCTTGAACTTGCAATCCTACTGCCTGTGCTTCCTATGTGCTGGCATTACAGGCATGTGCCACCAGCTCCAGTGAAATCATTTTAGTGGCTCTTACTCATGATTGAAAATTTAGAAAAGTGGAATTATTTAAAATTCTCTCTGAAGTTTCATAAAATAGACTGAATATTAAAGTAATTAGATGAAAAGTGTCTCTAAAGTCTAAGATGACAAGTAGAATTATTGCTAATAAAATCTAATCTTAATTCAGGTCAAATGTATAATATCAGAGAGTTCTCATTTTTATAGAGCTACTTGAATATTTTATAGCTAGTATACAGGATCCTTTGTTTGACTTAACAATACAATGTATTGATCCCCATATTGTAGACTTGGAACTGTAAATGTACCCTGAATGAGAATATCTTAAGGGTAGGCTGCAGAAATCTGCATTTCAATTGAGTTCAGTAGACATTTCTTTTACCCAAGTATTTGGGAACCACTGCAAAATAGGAAAGGGTAAGGGATAATATATGTGGGTTCTTTTGATGCAACTTAACAACACAATATGTTGATTTACATTTTATAGAGATGTGAACTGATACTTATTAGGCTATGTCTCAAAATTACTTGTACTTTCATACTGATTGCATATCATTTATCTGATACCTACTCTTTGAGTTTGTTTTTATTTATTTGTGTGTGTGTGAGCGTGTGTGTGTTCGCACGCACGCGCGCGTGCATGCAAGGCTTACCGATAGACACATTTACCTTCTGAGCCATCTTGAAGGCCCCCCTGATACCTACTCTTGCTCAGTGGTGGTGGGGCTCACTCTCTGAGAACATTTGATACATTTAACAGTGTTATGGGTTAGTTCCCAAGAGCACATTGTTACAAAAGTGTTCTTTGGGCTGGGGATGAGGCTCAGTGGTAAAGCACTTGCCAAACATATATAAGGCTTTGGGTTCTATCCCAACCACAGCAGGGAAACATGTCCTTTGTGAAATAGTAAATAAAATCTGAGTCAGAAGAAATCAAACACTGAAGCTTTTTTCCCCCCCGGAAAGACTTTAAACGTCAGGTTTTATGATCATACTTTTTGCCTAGAACAACTGAGGTTGTCCTTGCAGCTGGACACAAATCCTTTAAATATCCCGAGTGAGTACTTTTCCCTTTCTTGTTTTAAGTTTTACATTTAATTTAAGGTTTCTGTGACCATGTCACTGTTTCCTAACGAGACTGAGAGAAGATGTCTGCTTGCTACCTATTCCACATCCGGTCCAGTAAGTGGAACTGTGTGTAGTGAGTCCTTTCTGGAGCGGATTGAGCACTAGCAGTTTCATAGAGACAACAATGAACCTGAAAACATACTGAAAGGAATCTCTACATTGTGTCTGGGCAGACTTATTATTTATATAATCGAAGAGAAGATGGTTGATCTCTTTACTGAATTTAGAGATAACAAGAGTGTAGTTATGAGCAACTGGGCATAGTGGCCTGAATATACAACCCCAATACTCAGAAAACCAAGACAGGGTAAATGTAAATTGGAGAACATTTTGGGCTTAGTGAGTCCCAAGCCAACATAGTGCGACCCTGTCTGGAAATGAAGGATAAAATAGTAATGACAATGAAAAACAAGAAGAATGTACTTATGGGATTGGATAGAATAGTAATTACAAAACAACAACAACCGCAGCATCAGCAACAACAACAACAACAGCAACAGCAAAAATAACCCAGCAGGTCTTTTCTGTCTCACAGAATACCATGCACAACATGGTGAAAATGCCATGCAGTTTCTCACAGACCTGCCCAGACAGCCGTGTCATTAGCACAGACTAGAATTGAAGTGTTAGAGAAGGACGTTAGTATGTTTAGTGCCAATCTGTAGGGGAGGTAAAAAGAGTTTCACAAAGATTTTGGTGCTGGTAGAGGGTGCTTTGGAGTCAAGTTTGCATTCACAGGCAAAGAATGCACTAGAAAATGTTCTTGCAGCATACTCTTCTTGAAAAGTCTATTACAGAATACAACACTAGGTCTGCAAATCCTTCAACACCTTTCAGTTACATTTCTTCCTGAGAAGCAATCCTTCTGGCGTTCTTTTCTTTCTAACAGGCCATTAAATGATGAATGCAAATCACATATTTTGTTGCCATCTTAATTTTGAAGACAGTGACCAGATTACTAGCTAGATCATAAGGAGGTCAAGAGTGCAATGTTCTTTAGGAATGAATTAGATAAGATTTGTCCTCCAAAGTGAAGCTTCCTGTTACAAAACCGTCACTTGGTCTCTATGACTCTGTTTCTGGGACATAAAGTTAAATAAATGGAAATTTTCAGTAGTCATCAAGGGAACATGAGAACACTAACTCAGGCCATAAAATATCCAGAAGAGATTTTGATGAATGAGGAAATCCTTCGGCCTCACTCCATTCTATCCTATGCCTCTCCACCCCTAATAATTTAATCTTTAAATAATTCTAATTGGAAGGAATTTATTCCTTAGCTCTAAATAGAATGGCTGTTTATTTTAATTTGAAATGTTTTCTACTGACCTTCTTCCTTCGTGAAGGGTGACATTGCTTATATAACGCTGCTGCTTATACTTCCATACCCATGATTCTTTCAATAGCATTGACAACATTTTCTGTTGTTTGATGGTCTCTGTCACATTCTTCAAAAGACTGGTGACTTAATAATACTTTAGGCTGAGGCTGGAATGATACATAAAATAAAATGAATATATAATTTAAATATCAATTAAAAATCCATTGTTTACAAATGTGAAAGTTACTTCTGCACTTGATCTTAGCCAAAAGGTCAAGAAGCAATGAAAGTTACTTCGGGATTGTTAATTATATCTCAGAGTAAGTTTGTAATGAGGAAGTGTGAATATCTCAATTTTGTTCTATTAAAGAAATTTTGGCTATTCTATTGCATTTTCACATAAATTTTATGATCATTTTGTCAGTTTTGTCTGAAAAAAAAAGCAAACGAATTTTTATAGGAATTTTTTCTAACATATAGTTCAATGTGAATGATATTGTTTTTCTAACATTTTAAATTATTTTAAGTAACTGTTTTCTTTTGTTTAATTAAAATGTAATCATATCATTTTGCCTTTCCTGCTAACCCTTTCAATGCTTTCCTAGCTGTCTTTGGGTTTCATTGCTATGAAGAGACACCTGACAAAGGCAACTCTTATTAAGGAAAACATTTAATTGGGGCTGGCTTATGGTTTCAGATGTTCATAATCATCATGGCTGGAAGCAAGGCAGCATCCAGGCAGGCATGGTGCTAGAGAAGGAGCTGAGAGTTTCATCTCTTGTTCTGAAGGCAACCAGGAAGGGACTCTTCTGCAGGGAGCCAGGCGGAGGCTCTCTCTTATGCACTGGTGGAGTTTGAGCATTAGGAACCTCCAACGACTGCCTACACAGTGACACACTTCCTCCAAGGCCACACCTATTCCAACAAGGTCACACATCTAAATAATGTCACTTCTTATGAGGCCAAGCATATTCAAAACACCACACTACCCCTGTTTGTTCTCAAATCTGTGGCTTCTTTTTCTTTAGTTATTATTGTTAAATTATAGGAATACACATAAATATAGCCTGATGAGTCTGTGTAATGCTGTTTGCATGTAAAGGATTTTAAGGCTAGTGATTTGGTTTTGGATAACAATGGTGTTATTATGAACACAGTTGTTTTCTTTTAAAAAATTAAATTTAGTTAAAATATAATTATATCATTTCCTCCTCCTTTCTCTTCCCTTTCCCATGCCCTCCTCCCCTTCTGCTCAAATTCATGGCTCCCCCCTCACCATTGTTAAGTATACATATAAGAGAATAAACACATAAGTACAATTTGCTGAGTCCACTCAGTGTTGCCTGAATGTGATTGTTTCTGGAGCTGAACCACTTAGTATTGAGTAACCAATAATGAAACATTCCACCTGGCAGGAAAACTTTTTAGCAAGAGGGTAAACAACTTTAAATAGCCCCAGGAAGTACCTGAAACTGATCAGATTCACTTTGCAAGAACAAACAAGGCAAGCTGCTGCTGAGTCACTCCAGTACAGCCAAGCTGAAAAAAGACTGAAACCAGTTGAGCTGCTTTGAAGAGGTTTCAAACAAATGAGTCACTTGGAATGGACATGCTTCAACTTGTTGAGCTGACTGCCAGGTGTGCAGTGCAGCTCAGCTTTGGTGAGCTGTCACCTATGCTGGGTAGGCTTTGGTGATGTAACTGTTTTTGATCATTTCTATTCCTGTAAGTAACCCCAATAAAACTCTTTGGTTGGTTTACCAAGTTGAACTTCAATGGTATCAGTCCTTTGGTCTGTCATGGACTTCCTGAGTAGAAATATGTGCGGCATCTTCCCAGGAAAAGTCTTGTCATACAACTGCACTCCAGCTGGGTAAGACTGTTGGATGCTCTCCTCTTTTAACAGCTTACATCTCACCTCTGGTACCATGAAGGAAGAGGTGTTGTTTGTTTTGAGGGGCGTGTGTGTGGCAAATCCCTGAAATTCTGTGTCCAGAGCGTGTAGTATCTTCAGCAATAGAGATTTACCTTCAGCTTCTCGGAAACAACCAAGGGCAATACCAATGGTTTCTACTGCTCTCAGAGTCTCTTGGTCTCCTCTGAGGGACAACTTATAAAGATGTTTCTCATACCTAGTATTGGGGTTTTGTTAGATAGTTTATGGCTTCTGGGGAAATATATATACCCTAAGTGATGTAACTTCATTTAAATATGTATTATATATAAGCATAATATACACTTATATACATAAATATAATTTTAAGTAAATGTAAAATAATGATTCTTTATGTCTTTTTCAAGTAATATTAAGTGCTATTTATCTCACCTCTTTTCCTTTTATTTTTCGCTCCTTCCCATCTTTCCATTTAAATCCTGCTCATAGATGCTTTCTCAATTATATCTTGGATTTTATCATTAGTGTGTAAAAATACAGTTATGGGTATTGACTTTCTACTCTGCAGGTTTGCTGACCTGTTCATCTCCATAGTCCTTTTGGTGGACTCCTTAGGGTATATCTATATCTATCTATCTATATGTGCATATATGTATATCTCTTTCTCAAAATCATAGCACTTATAAAATGATAATTTAACTGTTATTTTCCAATCTGAATTATTTTTATTTCCTCTTGTTTAACTGCCCTGATTGAAACTTCCAGTACAATGTTGGATATAAACATCTAGTGATCTCAGAGCAAAGTTTTCAGTCTTCACTATTGATGATAGTAGTTGTGGGACTTTCAGAGATGCCCTTAATCATGGGGAAAAGTTCTGTCCTATTTATAGTTTGTCAAGAGCTTTTCATCAAGAAAACAGGAATTGAATTTTTTCAAATGCCTTTTCTGAGTCTGTTGAGATGATCATGAAGTTTTTGTCCTGTATTACGTTGGTGTACTCAGCATGAATTTGAAGAGTACAGTGTGAGAACTGTTAGAGGAGTCTTCTAGGTACACAGAAAGTTCCTTAACTAACCCAAAAGCATCCTCACAGGACCTGGTCAAAAGCTTTTATGAATCTAGGAAGTCACACTTAGATACAATTTATGTGGGAAGCCACTAGAGGGAGAGTTTGGGAGATACCTCAGGGAACCCATCTAGAAAAACCTTGTGATTAAAAATTCCTTTAATTTTGTAACTATTATTATTGTTGTTGTTTACTATTTTAAAGATGCTGAAAAAAAATCCAGTAAAATTCACTGATGAATGTAGAGTATGCTATATTGGCCAGAAAAAACTGACAGATTGTCCTCCTTCCCAAAAGAGAGGCTAATTCTGGCTGGGTGGCAGGAGAAGTGTGGAATCTGAGAGATCCTAGAAGTCAAGCCCCAAAGGAGAACACACTTGTTTGTGGGAGAGCTCCAATGTGAAGTAGCTAGAGATGCTCGATTCACTGAGGATGAAGAAACTCACAAGTTGATTTCTAGCAACCTGAATAAAGGAAATGGAAAGATACGATAGTGTACCCTAGGTAAGGGTACCAACTTGGAACTAAATTCGCAGGGTTGGGATCCTAAGTCTGCCACTTAGTAGTTGATGATGTTAAGTATTTTCCCTCTCAGTCCTCTGTCTTTTCACCTATTGCAAAAAGCATGGAGTTGTTAAAAACAGAAAGTGAAATTGTGCTTTAATGCTGTGTTTACCTAGAACACAGTAATCATCCTTTTACAAAGAATGTTCTGGGCTGGTGAGATTGTTGAATGGGTACAAGCTCTTCCCTCAAAAGCCAGATGATTTGAGTTTGAGATCTGGTATATGAGGAAAGGTGGAAAAAGAGAAACGACTACATGGTTACCTTCTCGCCTCCATACGAATGCTGTGGTATACACAAGCCACATACACATAATAATTAAAAAAATCAGGTGGATATCCATTTTCTTCCTGATTCAGCAAAGAGTGTTATTGTTCAGAGCCAATGACTTCAGGTCACAACTTTGAGTTAGGACTCCAAGAAAGTAATTGTATTCAACTTTCCAGCTGAAAGATCATGAACCCTGAATACATATGCTTGAATTCATGAAAGATTGATTTGATTCCTTTATGCAAGAATCAAATTTTCCAGGCATGGGAAGTAGAAGCAGGAGCAGCACGTAGTTCAAGGTTATCTTTGAGTATATAGTCAATTCAAGGCTAGCTGGGGCTACTTGAAACCCTGTCTCAAAAATGAAACAAATACAGAAGGGCAAAATTAAAGGTGAAATGTAGAAGACATACTATCAGAGTGCTAATGAAACAGAAAATCCTGCCACATCAACTTTAAATAATAAAGCATGTCCCCTTTCAGAATTCATGCCCATTATCTGAATCCACTCCTTCCTTACCCCCTAATATTTAGCATTTCTTGTTCTCTTTTCTATATGCTATACAGTAGCTAAATGTACATTTTTACTCTATGTATGGCTAGGTTCTACATGTGAAAGATGGTAGAAAGCTAATTGTTTTTCTTGTCCTAATCCTGCCATGGGTTTTTCAGGATTGGTGGTGGATAACTGTGTAAAAAAATCTATTCCATAGTGAAAGTACAAAATGAAATATGAGGCTCCAGTGCTTATATTTCAAGGGGCCATTCTAACTGTATAGATGTTCATTGAGAGCTACAGATTTTTGCACCTAGTCAATTTCGGTGTGTGAATTTTTTATTTACAAGCTTTTTTTTTTTTTTTGGTTCTTTTTTTTCGGAGCTGGGGACCGAAATATTTACAAGCTTTTATAATGAAGTTTATGACTGAGAAAAATATCTTGAACAATAACAACAACAATAATAATAATGTATTATCTAACATAATGGACATCCAAACATAGTGTGTGCAACAGGATTTGCTAATTCAGCAGGTCGATAATCTCAAGAACTACACAAGATTTTTGGTCTTATTTCCATCTAAAGTATCCCAGTCACCCTAACCTTGTTTTTCCTGTTCATAATGAAGCTGTTTGTAGCATTTTTTTATTGTTTTGCTTTTTTTTTTTCGGAGCTGGGGACCGAACCCAGGGCCTTGCGCTTGCTAGGCAAGCGCTCTACCACTGAGCTAAATCCCCAACCCCCATTGTTTTGCTTTGGTAGGTAGTTCTGACTGTCCTGGAATTCACTATGTAGACCAGGCTGGCCTTGAACTCATTTTGTAGACCAGGCTGGCCTTGAATTCACAGAGATCCACTTGCTTCTGCTTCCCATGCACTGGGATTTAAGTTATGAACCACCATGCCCAGCTTATAGCAATTACTACATGCATGCTTGTTTCCATTACATGCCTCTCTTCAAGAACAAAGTAAAAATCCTTTATTTCAGTCTCTCTAAGATTCTCACTGATTATTGACCACCTTAAACTTATGACTATTATCACAGGATTAGCAATTCTGATCACTATCAATAGGACAATCATAGCTGATTTACATAAATTAAGCCGATGGAAATTAGAGATTTAATCCAAGATTTCCACTGTCTGACAAATAGAGATCACATGTAAAGCAGAGAAAAGGGAGAGGAAGAAATTACAAATATAAATAATATACTTTGATTTGCTTCAAACAAATAAAAAATCTCTTACTTGTAAATTTTACTTGAAAGACCATCATAATAAGTGAAAAGAAAATGAAACACAGGGTTTCATGAAACCGTCAATCATAGTCAAGGGTATACTGATAAAAAATACCTGGGGCGGATCCCGGCCCACAGCAGCTCTCTGCTCCCAAACCCCGTGGGAGAGAGACCTCACCGCCTGGTCAGGTGGGCACTCCTGAGGCTGCAGAGCGGAGGAGACCACCAACACTGCCCACCCCTGCCCACATCCCTGGCCCAAGAGGAATCTGTATAAGGCCTCTGGGTTCCCGTAGGGGAGGGCCCAGGAGCGGCAGGACCCCTGCGCCTGAGACACCGCCGGAACCTGAAGGAAACAGACCGGATAAACAGTTCTCTGCACCCAAATCCCGTGGGAGGGAGAGCTAAACCTTCAGAGAGACAGACACGCCTGGGAAACCAGAAGAGACTGCACTCTGCACACATCCAGACCCCAGAGGAAAACACCAAACGCCATCTGGAACCCTGGTGCACTGAGGCTCCCGGAAAGAGCGGCACAGATCTTCCCGGTTGCTGCCGCCGCGGAGAGGACTTAGGCAGTACCCCACGAGCAAACTTGAGCCTTGGAACCACAGGTAGGACCAACTTTTCCCCTGCAAGAAACCTGCCTGGTGAACTCCAGACACAGGCCTACAGGAACAGCTGAAGACCTGTAGATAGGAAAACCTACATGCCGGAAAGCAGAACACTCTGCCCCCATAACTGGCTGAAAGAAAACAGGAAAAGAGGTCTACAGCACTCCTGACACACAGGCTTATAGGACAGTCTAGCCACTGTCAGAAATAGCAGAAAAAAGTAACACTAGAGATAATCTGATGGCGAGAGGCAAGCGCAGGAACCCAAGCAACAGAAACCAAGACTACATGGCATCATCGGAGCCCAATTCTCCCACCAAAATAAACATGGAATATCCAAACACACCAGAAAAGCAAGATCTAGTTTCAAAATCATATTTGATCATGATGCTGGAGGACTTCAAGAAAGACGTGAAGAACTCCCTTAGAGAACAAGTAGAAGCCTACAGAGAGGAATCGCAAAAATGCCTGAAAGAATTCCAGGAAAACATAAATAAACAAGTAGAAACCCATACAGAGGAGACACAAAAATCCCTGAAAGAATTCCAGGAAAACACAATCAAACAGTTGAAGGAATTAAAAGTGGAAATAGACGCAATCAAGAAAGAACACATGGAAATAACCCTGGATATAGAAAATCAAAAGAAGAGACAAGGAGCTGTAGATAGAAGCTTCACCAACAGAATACAAGAGATGGAAGAGAGAATCTCGGGAGCAGAAGATTCCCTAGAAATCATTGACTCAACTGTCAAAGATAATGTAAAGCAGAAAAAGCTACTGGTCCAAAACATACAGGAAATCCAGGACTCAATGAGAAGATCAAACCTAAGGATAATAGGTATAGAAGAGAGTGAAGACTCCCAGCTCAAAGGACCAGTAAATATCTTCAACAAAATCATAGAAGAAAACTTCCCTAACCTAAAAAAAGAGATACCCATAGGCATACAAGAAGCCTACAGAACACCAAATAGATTGGACCAGAAAAGAAACACCTCCCGTCACATAATAGTCAAAACACCAAACGCACAAAATAAAGAAAGAATATTAAAAGCAGTAAGGGAAAAAGGTCAAGTAACATATAAAGGCAGACCTATCAGAATCACACCAGACTTTTCGCCAGAAACTATGAAGGCCAGAAGATCCTGGACAGATGTCATACAGACCCTAAGAGAACACAAATGCCAGCCCAGGTTACTGTATCCTGCAAAACTCTCAATTAACATAGATGGAGAAACTAAGATATTCCATGACAAAACCAAATTTACACAATGTCTTTCTACAAATCCAGCACTACAAAGGATAATAAAGGGTAAAGCCCAACATAAGGAGGCAAGCTATACCCTAGAAGAAGCAAGAAACTAATCGTCTTGGCAACAAAACAAAGAGAAGAAAAGCACACAAACATAACCTCACATCCAAATATGAATATAACAGGAAGCAATAATCACTATTCCTTAATATCTCTCAACATCAATGGCCTCAACTCCCCAATAAAAAGACATAGATTAACAAACTGAATACACAACGAGGACCCTGCATTCTGCTGCCTACAGGAAACACACCTCAGAGACAAAGACAGACACTACCTCAGAGTGAAAGGCTGGAAAACAACTTTCCAAGCAAATGGTCAGAAGAAGCAAGTTGGAGTAGCCATTCTAATATCAAATAAAATCAATTTTCAATTAAAAGTCATCAAAAAAGATAAGGAAGGACACTTCATATTCATCAAAGGAAAAATCCACCAAGATGAACTCTCAATCCTAAATATCTATGCCCCAAATACAAGGGCACCTACATATGTAAAAGAAACCTTACTAAAGCTCAAAACACACATTGCACCTCACACAATAATAGTGGGAGATTTCAACACCCCACTCTCATCAATGGACAGATCATGGAAACAGAAATTAAACAGAGACGTAGACAGACTAAGAGAAGTCATGAGCCAAATGGACTTAACAGATATTTATAGAACATTCTATCCTAAAGCAAAAGGATATACCTTCTTCTCAGCTCCTCATGGTACTTTCTCCAAAATTGACCATATAGTTGGTCAAAAAACGGGCCTCAACAGGTGCAGAAAGATAGAAACAATCCCATGCGTGCTATCAGATCACCACGGCTCTGAAACAGAATACTCACTGCCTTGCTCCTTACATCTTGCTAGCAGAGTTCTTAGACCATTCAAGACCATCTGACCAGGGATGATACTGCCCATCCTACCCTGAGCCCTATCACGTCAATTATAAATGAAATAATAAAATATTCTACTACCTTGCCTACAAAAAAAAAAATACCTATGGAGTTTCCTTGGCAATCACCAGCAGTAAGTGTCCTGAAGGCTTTCTAAGCATGAAGTGTATGCATAATCCTGATCAAAAAAGTGTTAAACAAGGATGAGATCATAGCTTGACAGGTAGTAGACCTAATTATCTGTAAAGAAAAGAATCAGCGTGTAGAATGTTTTTCGAGTGGACGCAATCAGCCTAAGTTAATCTTGACACACCCTCATGTTGTACCCAACTAGTAAGCTGGGACTTGTCACCAGAGCTGGACTCAAAATGGACACAAAGGGGTGGTATCCACTGTGACTACAGACCAGTTGTAATGGTAATAGCAATGTCTAATAATCATTATGTTTAAGTGTTAAGCATTTGTTAATTTATTTAGCTTCCAAATCAACTCTATGGTGTAAGCAATTATATATTATTTCTATATGAAAGAAAAAAATGAAACACAAAAGATATGAGATAAACTTAAAAAAAAAAAAAGAAGGACTGATGCATCCGCACTTTGGTCATCTTTCTTCTTGAGCTTCATGTGGTCTGTGGATTGTATCTTGGGTAATTCAAGATTTTGGCCTAATATCCACTTATCAGTGAATGCCTAACATGTGTGTGTTTTTGTGTTTGGGTTACCTCACGGAGGATTATATTTTCTAGTTCTATCCATTTGCCTATGAATTTCATGAAATCATTGTTTTTAATAGTTGAGCAATACTCCATTGTATAGATATATGTTTTAATATATTAGGTTAATACACTACATATAATTTATGAATTTAATACATAAAAATTATATTAAAATTATATCAATTTAAAAAAATACCTGGATGACAACTGTTACCAGCTTTGCTTCCGCAGTGGCCTGCCAGGAACAATTGGTAATATCTGCAGATATCGTAGTTTGGATTATGAGTGTATGTCTGTGTATGCATTTGTGCAAAAACATGGTTATTATATGTAATCGGTGTAGGTATGAAGCCAAGGATGCTGTAAAACATCCTTCAGTCCACAGAATAGTAAAGAATCATCTGGCCCAAAGGGCAATAGAACCAAGATTAAGAAGCACTGTACAATCCAGACAGAAGCATAAGAACAGGTAAGATTGTGGGGGAAAAAACTGGGAGACATTTCATTTAAGAGTTTCAGGAAACGTTTGAAGAACCCAACTTGTATTCAAGGCCGCTTCCTGCAGTTATCTCTTCACCTACCCTCCAAACTGGTTTTGGCCACATGATTAGAGCTGAAATTTTAGCAAAGGTGTCATTTCGAGGTAAACGAGGAAAAATGATGATAAGGAACAAAGTCCTCAGGTAATGGACAGCAGAAAAGTAGTGAGAGGAACTGGCTATGAGTAGGATTTTTGTTTGGTGTTTATATTTCTGTCTTATGAGTATGGGTGTTTTACCTACAGGTATGTCTGTGCCACTTGTGCGCCTAGTATCTGTGGAGTCAAGATGTCAGATCATTTGGAACTGGAAATATAAACCATTGTGAGCCATGGAATTGACTCTGGGTCCTTTGGAAGGTCAACTGATGTTCTGAACCTTGCCTGGAACATCTGAGTGAAACTGATCCTTCTGCCTCAGCCTTTCAAGTATCTGGGCCTAGAAGAAGTATGCTTCACCCTCTGACTGAGAATAACCTATTAAACAAATGATGTATGGCTAGATATATTCATGCCAAAGAATAAAAAAGTGGAATTAGACCATTACTAAACAACATCAACAAAAATTAGTCTGAAATGGTTCAAAACCACACATTTTAAAATCAGTCTATAATTTTGGGGGAGAAAACACAAGTACACATTTTTAAAACTTTGGACTAGGCAGTGGCTTCTTAGGTATGACACCAAAAATAAGAAATGTGTAAGGGAATTGAGTGTGTCTGCAAAGATAAAAGTTTGAAATGAAACTGGTTGAGGAGTCAAAACTGAAGACCAGTAGTGGGGAGAGTGCCCACTAATGGATGTGAGGTATCTTTTGGGACTGCTTCAAAAATGAAAGGCATTGTGCTCCACAATAATGGATGAATTCACCAAGTGAAAGAACACACAATGAAAAGGGACTAGGGTATAGGAAAGATTGCTTGAGAATACCAATACTTTTGAAAAAGTAAAGGAAGACCAGACATCAAAGGAAAAGGGGGAAGAGCTGAGTATTTAAGAGCAGAACCATGCAACTATAGTTTCTAGAAAGGCAAGAGTCAGGTGCACTTCAAAATGGAAGGAATGCTCAGCAGTGCTGAAGAGTACTGTACTGGCAAGACAAAGGAGATGAGGGCATGGAAGGAACCATTAGACTTAGTAAGATGTAGGTGGCCTATAACGACAGCTATTTTGTTGGGGAGGTCTGATTACAATGAACAGAGGGTTGAATATAAGGGAAGTCGAGAGAGTGAGCATATGTAGACAACTCCAAATATGAGAAATCGATGTGAAAATGAAATACATGAAGAGTTGGAATTGAAAATATGGTCAAGGGAGAATATTTACTTGTTTTTTTTTTTTTATTAACTTGAGTATTTCTTATATACATTTCGAGTGTTATTCCCTTTCCCGGTTTCCGGGCAAACATCCCCCTCCCCCCTCCCCTTCCTTATGGGTGTTCCCCTCCCAACCCTCCCCCCATTGCCGCCCTCCCCCCATAGATTAGTTCACTGTGGGTTCAGTCTTAGCAGGACCCAGGGCTTCCCCTTCCACTGGTGCTCTTACTAGGATATTCATTGCTACCTATGGGGTCAGAGTCCAGGGTCAGTCCATGTATAGTCTTTAGGTAGTGGCTTAGTCACTGGAAGCTCTGGTTGCTTGGCATTGTTGTACTTTTGGGGTCTCGAGCCCCTTCAAGCTCTTCCAGTTCTTTCTCTGATTCCTTCAATAGGGGACCTATTCTCAGTTCAGTGGTTTGCTGCTGGCATTCGCCTCTATATTTGCTGTATTCTGGCTGTGTCTCTCAGGAGCGATCTACATCCGGCTCCTGTCGGTCTGCACTTCTTTGCTTCATCCATCTTGTCTAATTGGGTGGCTGTATATGTATGGGCCACATGTGGGGCAGGCTCTGAATGGGTGTTCCTTCAGTCTCTGTTTTAATCTTTGCCTCTCCCTTCCCTGCCAAGGGTATTCTTTTTCCTCATTTAAAGAAGGAGTGAAGCATTCACATTTTGATCATCCGTCTTGAGTTTCGTTTGTTCTAGGGATCTAGGGTAATTCAAGCATTTGGGCTAATAGCCACTTATCAATGAGTGCATACCATGTATGTCTTTCTGTGATTGGGTTAGCTCACTCAGGATGATATTTTCCAGTTCCAACCATTTGCCTATGAATTTCATAAACTCGTTGTTTTTGATAGCTGAGTAATATTCCATTGTGTAGATGTACCACATTTTCTGTATCCATTCCTCTGTTGAAGGGCATCTGGGTTCTTTCCAGCTTCTGGCTATTATAAATAAGGCTGCGATGAACATAGTGGAGCACGTGTCTCTTTTATATGTTGAGGCATCTTTTGGGTATATGCCCAAGAGAGGTATAGCTGGATCATCAGGCAGTTCAATGTCCAATTTTCTGAGGAACCTCCAGACTGATTTCCAGAATGGTTGTACCAGTCTGCAATCCCACCAACAATGGAGGAGTGTTCCTCTTTCTCCACATCCTCGCCAGCATCTGCTGTCACCTGAGTTTTTGATCTTAGCCAATCGCACTGGTGTGAGGTGAAATCTCAGGGTTGTTTTGATTTGCATTTCCCTTATGACTAAAGATGTTGAACATTTCTTTAGGTGTTTCTCAGCCATTCGGCATTCCTCAGCTGTGAATTCTTTGTTTAGCTCTGAACCCCATTTTTTAATAGGGTTATTTGTTTCCCTGCGGTCTAACTTCTTGAGTTCTTTGTATATTTTGGAAATAAGGCCTCTATCTGTTGTAGGATTGGTAAAGATCTTTTCCCAATCTGTTGGTTGCCGTTTTGTCCTAACCACAGTGTCCTTTGCCTTACAGAAGCTTTGCAGTTTTATGAGATCCCATTTGTCGATTCTTGATCTTAGAGCATAAGCCATTGGTGTTTTGTTCAGGAAATTTTTTCCAGTGCCCATGTGTTCCAGATGCTTCCCTAGTTTTTCTTCTATTAGTTTGAGTGTATCTGGTTTGATGTGGAGGTCCTTGATCCACTTGGACTTAAGCTTTGTACAGGGTGATAAGGATGGATCGATCTGCATTCTTCTACATGTTGCCCTCCAGTTGAACCAGCACCATTTGCTGAAAATGCTATCTTTTTTCCATTGGATGGTTTTGGCTCCTTTGTCAAAAATCAAGTGACCATAGGTGTGTGGGTTCATTTCTGGGTCTTCAATTCTATTCCATTGGTCTATCTGTCTGTCTCTGTACCAATACCATGCAGTTTTTATCACTATTGCTCTGTAATACTGCTTGAGTTCAGGGATAGTGATTCCCCCTGAAGTCCTTTTATTGTTGAGGATAGCTTTAGCTATCCTGGGTTTTTTGTTATTCCAGATGAATTTGCAAATTGTTCTGTCTAACTCTTTGAAGAATTGGATTGGTATTTTGATGGGGATTGCATTGAATCTGTAGATTGCTTTTGGTAAAATGGCCATTTTTACCATATTAATCCTGCCAATCCATGAGCATGGGAGATCTTTCCATCTTCTGAGGTCTTCTTCAATTTCTTTCCTCAGTGTCTTGAAGTTCTTATTGTACAGATCTTTTACTTGCTTGGTTAAAGTCACACCGAGGTACTTTATATTATTTGGGTCTATTATGAAGGGTGTCGTTTCCCTAATTTCTTTCTCGGCTTGTTTCTCTTTTGTATAGAGGAAGGCAACTGATTTATTTGAGTTAATTTTATACCCAGCCACTTTGCTGAAGTTGTTTATCAGCTTTAGTAGTTCTCTGGTGGAACTTTTGGGATCACTTAAATATACTATCATGTCATCTGCAAATAGTGATATTTTGACCTCTTCTTTTCCGATCTGTATCCCTTTGATCTCCTTTTGTTGTCTGATTGCTCTGGCTAGAACTTCAAGAACTATATTGAATAAGTAGGGAGAGAGTGGGCAGCCTTGTCTAGTCCCTGATTTTAGTGGGATTGCTTCAAGTTTCTCTCCATTTAGTTTAATGTTAGCAACTGGTTTGCTGTATATGGCTTTTACTATGTTTAGGTATGGGCCTTGAATTCCTATTCTTTCCAGGACTTTTATCATGAAGGGGTGTTGAATTTTGTCAAATGCTTTCTCAGCATCTAATGAAATGATCATGTGGTTCTGTTCTTTCAGTTTGTTTATATAATGGATCACGTTGATGGTTTTCCGTATATTAAACCATCCCTGCATGCCTGGGATGAAGCCTACTTGATCATGGTGGATGATTGTTTTGATGTGCTCTTGAATTCGGTTTGCCAGAATTTTATTGAGTATTTTTGCGTCGATATTCATAAGGGAAATTGGTCTGAAGTTCTCTTTCTTTGTTGTGTCTTTGTGTGGTTTAGGTATAAGAGTAATTGTGGCTTCATAGAAGGAATTCGGTAGGGCTCCATCTGTTTCAATTTTGTGGAATAGTTTGGATAATATTGGTATGAGGTCTTCTATGAAGGTTTGATAGAATTCTGCACTAAACCCGTCTGGACCTGGGCTCTTTTTGGTTGGGAGACCTTTAATGACTGCTTCTATTTCCTTAGGAGTTATGGGGTTGTTTAACTGGTTTATCTGTTCCTGATTTAACTTCGATACCTGGTATCTGTCTAGGAAATTGTCCATTTCCTGAAGATTTTCAAATTTTGTTGAATATAGGTTTTTATAGTAAGATCTGATGATTTTTTGAATTTCCTCCGAATCTGTAGTTATGTCTCCCTTTTCATTTCTGATTTTGTTAATTTGGACACACTCTCTGTGTCCTCTCGTTAGTCTGGCTAAGGGTTTATCTATCTTGTTGATTTTCTCAAAGAACCAACTTTTGGTTCTGTTGATTCTTTCTATGGTCCTTTTTGTTTCTACTTGGTTGATTTCAGCTCTGAGTTTGATTATTTCCTGCCTTCTACTCCTCCTGGGTGTATTTGCTTCTTTTTGTTCTAGAGCTTTTAGGTGTGCTGTCAAGCTGCTGACATATACTCTTTCCTGTTTCTTTCTGCAGGCACTCAGCGCTATGAGTTTTCCTCTTAGCACAGCTTTCATTGTGTCCCATAAGTTTGAGTATGTTGTATCTTCATTTTCATTAAATTCTAAAAAGTTTTTAATTTCTTTCTTTATTTCTTCCTTGACCAGGTTATCATTGAGTAGAGCATTGTTCAATTTCCACGTATATGTGGGCATTCTTCCCTTATTGTTATTGAAGACCAGTTTTAGGCCGTGGTGATCCGATAGCACGCATGGGATTATTTCTATCTTTCTGTACCTGTTGAGGCCCGTTTTTTGACCAATTATATGGTCAATTTTGGAGAAAGTACCATGAGGAGCTGAGAAGAAGGTATATCCTTTTGCTTTAGGATAGAATGTTCTATAAATATCCGTTAAGTCCATTTGGCTCATGACTTCTCTTAGTCTGTCTACATCACTGTTTAATTTCTGTTTCCATGATCTGTCCATTGATGAGAGTGGGGTGTTGAAATCTCCCACTATTATTGTGTGAGGTGCAATGTGTGTTTTGAGCTTTAGTAAGGTTTCTTTTACATAAGTAGGTGCCCTTGTATTTGGGGCATAGATATTTAGGATTGAGAGTTCATCTTGGTTGATTTTTCCTTTGATGAATATGAAGTGTCCTTCCTTATCTTTTTTGATGACTTTTAGTTGGAAATTGATTTTATTTGATATTAGAATGGCTACTCCAGCTTGCTTCTTCTGACCATTTGCTTGGAAAGTTGTTTTCCAGCCTTTCACTCTGAGGTAGTGTCTGTCTTTGTCTCTGAGGTGTGTTTCCTGTAGGCAGCAGAATGCAGGGTCCTCGTTGCGTATCCAGTTTGTTAATCTATGTCTTTTTATTGGGGAGTTGAGGCCATTGATATTGAGAGATATTAAGGAATAGTGATTATTGCTTCCCGTTATATTCATATTTGATGTGAGGTTATGTTTGTGTGCTTTCATTCTCTTTGTTTTGTTGCCAAGACGATTAGTTTCTTGCTTCTTCTAGGGTATAGCTTGCCTCCTTATGTTGGGCTTTACCATTTATTATCCTTTGTAGTGCTGGATTTGTAGAAAGATATTGTGTAAATTTGGTTTTGTCATGGAATATCTTGGTTTCTCCATCAATGTTAATTGAGAGTTTTGCTGGATACAGTAATCTGGGCTGGCATTTGTGTTCTCTTAGGGTCTGTATAACATCAGTCCAGGATCTTCTGGCCTTCATAGTTTCTGGCGAGAAGTCTGGTGTGATTCTGATAGGTCTCCCTTTATATGTTACTTGACCTTTTTCCCTTACTGCTTTTAATATTCTTTCTTTATTTTGTGCGTTTGGTGTTTTGACAATTATGTGACGGGAGGTGTTTCTTTTCTGGTCCAATCTATTTGGAGTTCTGTAGGCTTCCTGTATGTCTATGGGTATCTCTTTTTTTAGGTTAGGGAAGTTTTCTTCTATGATTTTGTTGAAGATATTTACTGGTCCTTTGAGCTGGGAGTCTTCACTCTCTTCTATACCTATTATCCTTAGGTTTGATCTTCTCATTGAGTCCTGGATTTCCTGTATGTTTTGGACCAGTAGCTTTTTCCGCTTTACATTATCTTTGACAGTTGAGTCAATGATTTCTATGGAATCTTCTGCTCCTGAGATTCTCTCTTCCATCTCTTGTATTCTGTTGGTGAAGCTTGTATCTACAGCTCCTTGTCTCTTCTTTTGGTTTTCTATATCCAGGGTTGTTTCCATGTGTTCTTTCTTGATTGCTTCTATTTCCATTTTTAATTCCTTCAACTGTTTGATTGTGTTTTCCTGGAATTCTTTCAGGGATTTTTGCGATTCCTCTCTGTAGGCTTTTACTTGTTTATTAATGTTTTCCTGTGCTTCCCTAAGTGTGTTCAGGTCTTTCCTGAAGTCCTCCAGCATCATGATCAAATATGATTTTGAAACTAGATCTTGCTTTTCTGGTGTGTTTGGATATTCCATGTTTGTTTTGGTGGGAGAATTGGGCTCCGATGATGGCATGTAGTCTTGGTTTCTGTTGCTTGGGTTCCTGCGCTTGCCTCTCGCCATCAGATTATCTCTAGTGTTACTTTGTTCTGCTATTTCTGACAGTGGCTAGACTGTCCTATAAGCCTGTGTGTCAGGAGTGCTGTAGACCTGTTTTCCTCTCTTTCAGTCAGTTATGGGGACAGAGTGTTCTGCTTTCGGGCGTGTAGTTTTTCCTCTCTACAGGTCTTCAGCTGTTCCTGTGGGCCTGTGTCTTGAGTTCACCAGGCAGCTTTCTTGCAGCAGAAAATTTGGTCTTACCTGTGGTCCCGAGGCTCAGGTTTGCTCGTGGGGTGCTGTCCAGGGGCTCTCTGCAGCGGCAGCAACCAGGAAGACCTGTGCCGCCCCTTCCGGGAGCTTCAGTGCACCAGGGTTCCAGATGGTCTTTGGCTTTTTCCTCTGGCGTCCGAGATGTGTGTGCAGGGAGCAGTCTCTTCTGGTTTCCCAGGCCTGTCTGCCTCTCTGAAGGTTTATCTCTCCCTCCCACGGGATTTGGGTGCAGAGAACTGTTTATCCGGTCTGTTTCCTTCAGGGTCCGGCGGTGTCTCCGGCAGGGGTCCTGCCGCTCCTGGGCCCTCCCCCACGGGAGCCCAGAGGCCTTATACAGTTTCCTCTTGGGCCAGGGATGTGGGCAGGGGTGAGCAGTGTTGGTGGTCTCTTCCGCTCTGCAGCCTCAGGAGTGCCCACCTGACCAGGCGGTTGGGTCTCTCTCTCACCGGGTCTGGGAGCAGAGAGGAATATTTACTTGTTAAGGAGTATTGAGGCCAAAATGAAATCTGACGGAAATGGTCCAAGGGAGAGGGAAAAAATTGATATCACAAAAGAAAGCGGGAGAATCATAAAGGAACAGATTCTTTGAGATTAATAGGATGTGATTCCAAGAACAGGAGAGGGAATGAGTTACTGTGTGAAGTTTAAGTTTGTAATTCTTAAGTGAGAGCAGTCAGCTCTGTTGTGTGATATTCTCCTGCACTCTTCAGTAGCTTGGGTCAAACTACATGAAAGCGAATGCCAGGGTGCATTTAGGGTTAGGCTTTTGTCTGGAGACTGCGGAATGGATGAATGGCCTAGAGAATTGAGTGCATTTGTAAGGATGAAACATACATTCAGGCCTGGCTAAGGAGTGGAGTCAAGAGGCCGGCTGGTGAATGTTTAGAATAGCAATAAACAGACTGTGTGAAGGAATGTATATTGTTAGTGATGGCAGGTGGTGGAGGATTGGATGTCTCAAATAAGAGTGGTAGAAGTGGCATAAACGTTTATGATGATAAGGATCAGAGTCGAAGTTGGAAGGAAGTAGGCTGGACAGAGATGGCTTAATTGGAGTTAAGATAAAGATCATGGGACACAAACAGGTAAAGGGACTGGAAATCTCTTGATTCACCTAAATGAACACTGAGGCACAAACTTCATGGAGTAGGAGGTAAAACTGTTTTATACAGTGAGTCAAAAAGTGTGTTTGCTCTTTTGCAAACATGCCAGGTGGCTCAGGATGGCCTTGAACTCCAGATTCTCTTGCCTCCACTTGCTAATTGTTGGCAATACATCTAGCTTTGAGCCAGGTTTTTTTGTTTGTTTGTTTGTTGGTCTGTTATTTTTTGAGAGAGGGTTTCTCCATAAAAAGGCCCTAGCTGTCCTGAACTCGCTCTGTAGACCAAGCTGTTCAAACTGACAGAGATTCACCTGTCTCTTGGAATTAAAGGCTTGGCACCATCATGCTAGGCTTCAAGTCAGTTTTTTTCATAAGTAGAGTTTAACTCTCTTGAACCATAGCTGTATGACATATTAGATAAGTCCGCATTTACAGTTTTGTTTTCCTCTTCCATTCCTTAGAACAGCTATTTTGATCGTATACCACATTCCAAACAGGTGACTTTGCTGCCATTCCCTTTACACTTCTTACATGACTTTGCTAAGACTCCATAAATACTCTAGTGCAGTCCTCAACCTTCCTAGTGCTGTGACCTTTAATACATGCAATTCCTCATGTTGTGCTGACCCCCAACCATAAGATTATTTTCATTGCTACTTCATAACTCTAATTTTGCCTCTGTTAGGAACCATGATGTAAATATCTGATTTGCAAGATATCTGATACTCTGACCCCCCCCAAGCATTGTTTGACCCCAAATGTGTCACCACCACTGCTCTGGTGGGAGAGGAAGCTCTCCTCTCTCTCCCCTACATACTTCCATGTTTCCTGAGCAGGATTGTGTGTACTCTCCCATCCAAGACTGTGTCCTATCAATCGATGTTCCTAATGTGAACATGGTCTGACCTCTCCTTCATTGTTACACTACTGCCATTTGATGCTTTCCTGGAGACCATAAACAGGCAAGAATCCTTCTGAGCCTTCCAAAACCAGCACGCCCCTTCAGTCAAGCTCCATGGATGAAGTCAGAAAGAAAAACCAAATTGGTTGAAATTAAGTTGTTCTCTCCACTTCTTCACTTCATAATAATTTCCTTTAGCTAATTATTTGGTCTAATTTCAGATTTATGGAAAAGTTGCACCAAGAGTAGTAAGAAAAAATGACTTACTTTCGCCTAGATTCCTCAAATGTACATTTGTGCCATATTTACTATGTATTTTCTCTACTCTGCCTTGCTCCCCCTCTCTCCCTTCCTTTATACAATGTACAGACACCTCCCCAGTCTCTCATACACACCTCTTTTGTTAGGATCTGATAATGCATCGCTAAAACAATGCTACTTAGTCTTCATTCCTGTCATCAGCATATCTGAAGACAAATGGCATGCTCTTAAAGGATCCAGGTATAGCTACTCAGAATTGTTAAATTAACAAAGGTTAGCTAATGTACAGATCTAATTCAGATTTTACTGCATTTGTTGTCCCAATAATGTCCTTGAAAAAAAATTTTTAGTTGAGTCATATTCAATTTTCATGTGTCATTTAATCTGGATATGTTTTATAACATTGACAACTTAGAAGAGTACAGACCAGCTGTTTCGTAGAACATCCCCATTATGCAGTATGTGTGTATAGGAATTCCTCTCATAATTCTTTACTACATTAACTTTATGGACTTTTAAAAGGAATAATTATAGACATCCCGTGCCCTTGGTAGGCATATGATAAGTTTTTGTTACTTTAATGGCTATATTAAGACTGATCACTTGTTTAAGATATTTTGAACTAATACAAATATCTCATTTTTCTCCAGACTTTCATCTGATAGTTTTAGCAGTCACTGATGATTATTCCCTAATTGAAGTATTATTTTTTTAATTTTATTTATTTTTGAGACCTTTGTGTATGAGTATTATAGTTACACCATTTCCACCTCTATTACTTTAATTCCTCCAGTGCCCTTCCCACTCCTTCTCCAATTCATGGTCTTTCATTCTTTGTTACATATATGTGTATAAGTTCATTCAGTGTTGTTTTAATTCAATTATTATGGTGGAAACCCAGCCCCAGAGCCAGTCATCTCTCTAAGAACTCCTGTTTTTTAGTGGTGAGTGGCCTTTATAGGCCAATATTTAGATGCTTCTTTATTTTTCTTTTGTGAGACTATTACACAGTTTCATTTTTATGGCCCCTTCCCTTTCCTCCCTACAAAGCCTTTCATGTACCGCCCTGCTTTCTTTCCAATCTATAGACTCTGTCTTCATCAGTGTTCTAGTGCTGTGAAAAGGCACCATGACTACAACAACTCTTATAAAAAGAAAGCATTTAATTGGGGGCTTGCTTACAGTTTCAGAGGTTTACTCCATTATCTTCATGGCAGGGAGCATGGTGGCATGCAGATGGAAATGGTAGTTGAGAGTTTTACATCTGGATGCAAAGGCAGCAGAAAGAGAAGAGCCACTGGGCCTGGTTTGGGCTTCTGTAACTTCAAAGCCTGCTCTCACAGTGACACACTTCCTCCAACCATGCCACACCTACCCCAACGAGGTCACACTTCCTAATCCCTCTGAGTAGTGCCATTCCCTGTTGACTAAGCATTCAAATATGTGAGTTTATAGGAGCCATTCATTTTTTAAAAAAAATTAAATTAATTTTGCATCTGGATCACAGCTACCTTCTCTCCTCACTTCTCAGTCTCACCTGTACAAGTCCCTTCCCTATTGACCCCTCTCCTTCACTGAAGAGTAGGGGTCTTCCTTTCTTTTTTTAATTTATTTATTTAGTTCCTTTACAAACCCATATCAGCCCTTCCTCTCTTTCCAGTACCCCATCACACAAGTCCTCCTCCCATTCCACTTTTCAGTTCTCTGAAGCCCCTCTCAGAGTGTCACCTCCCTTTCCTCACACATGTGGGACTTGGGTGGCAATTCTCTATGGGAGCCATTGTTATTCAAACTACAACATCTTTTTCTTTCTTGTTGTCTGTCTATCTATCTATCTATCTATCTATCTATCTATCTATCTATCTCTCCTAAATACATAGATATCATCTGGTCAGTCTGTATGTTATTTGTACGTACATACATGTTTTTAGGGCTGACCATTTGGTATTGTATAACTAATTGATGTGCTCTTCTTCCCTGGGGAAGACTATTTCTTCACCTCTCAGAATTCCTTTATTGGCTGTAATCTTTGTGTAGAATTGAAGTCTTATGAGATTTTTTTCCCCATCCATATTGGCAGGAAGTACTGGTGTTGTCTTTGTTCAGGTGATATTTAGGCAGCCATATTGGTGAGACTTTATAGATGGATCTTTTGATAGTCCTTGAAGATGCAATCTCACAGCAAAGTTCTTGTTCTATTGCTCTTATAATTCTCCCAGCCCTGTTTTTTCAATAATCTCTGAGCTTTAAGTAAGAGAGTTGTTGTGTAAATGTGTCAGTGAGGACTGGGCCCCACAACACTGCATTTCAATTGGCGTGGGTTTCTGTAGTGGTCTCTGGGAAGTTTCGATGTTGAAGGGCAAGCACTCTGCTTATCTGGGCAGATATTTAGAACATAGTTAGGGATTATTCTGGCTTAGTAAAGTGATGGCCAGAGGTTCTCCTCCAATAGCCGTGACTTTACTCACTTTGCGCAGTTGGTTAGGTTTCCAGTACAAGGCATGATTTCCCTCTTGTTGAGCAGGTCTTAAGTCCAATGAGAAGGATGCTGGTTACTGCCAAGGTATGCATGCCACTACTGCACGTGTATGATCCTTGTGGTTCCTAGGCATCATAGCTGGGTCGGACTGATGGTTGCCTCCCCTCCTTTGGAAGCTTGCATGGCAATTTCTGGTACCATGAAAACTAGTCCTCAGTGAGGAGACTTTCAAACCCATTTGAGCTCAGGGATCCTCAGGACCTTGTGTCTAAAGCACACAGTTTCTTCAGCAGTAGAGATTTAACTTTACCAAGGAACAACCGAGGGCAATAGCATTAGCCTAGCCTTTTGGGAATCTCTTAGACTACCCTTGCCAACAACTCAGAAAAGTACTTCTCATGCCTGGTATAAGGTGTTTGTGAGTTGATATTCTGCTCTTGTATAGAGCAACATCTGCCTAGATGGGACCTTTTTATTTGAACTACATGTATATATTGATACACCAACTTACAGTTACCTTTAGGTAGATAGTTAATAGTATGATCCCTTATGACTTTTTAATAATTTTTATTGGTAATCTACCTTCCCTAATTAGAGCCACTCTCCATTTTCCCCATTTTTCTGACCAGACAGATCATGAGTACTTTGTTATTTCCCTCTTTATTTCCCATCCCAATGGTCCCATTGTGTATATATCTATGTGTACATATGTATGGATTTGCATTCAGTTAGGTAGAAGCATGTAAACGTTAATGTACATATATCTCCATATTTCTAAATCATGTTCTCTATATGAATCTGTACCCATATTAGAAATAATGGCTTTGTACCAATCCGTTAATTCCAATTAAGCATCACAGGATTCATTTTCTTCTTTCTCTGTTCTATTTGGTTCATTAGTGGTAAAAGATACATACAACATATTTAGCCTTTTAACTGACTATTTTGTAGTTCTAGTTCTACCAATTCTTGCTGAGACAATTTTTTCTTTTTAATATACTTGCTAATTTCTAAGGCCATTTTGGTCCTGATTTTCTTTGACTTCTGTACTGGACTCTGCTGAGTATCCTCCCCTTTGAAAGTCTCTACTTCCTTAGTGCAGTAACAAAATAACAGCCTTCAAAGATGCCTATATTCACGCCACTGGAAAATTTGAACATATAATTTTGTGTTAAAATAATAGATTTTTCACATATGATTAAAGATTTTGAGACAGAAAGGTTGTCCTGGCTTATTTGTGAAGACTTAATTACTAACAAGGGTCATTCTGAGAAAGGGGCGACAAAGTAGATAAAGAAGAGAATGTTATCTTAAATACAGTGATAGTGAAATTCTGACACTGCTCCTGGATTTAAGATGGAGGAAGAATCCATTCAGCAAGAAATGCAGAGGATCTCGAGACACTGAGGAGTATAAAGATATGCACCTCTAGAAGGAATCAGCCATCTCGAGCCCTTCACTTTAGCTTGATGAAACTAACTTTAGATTCCTAATCTTCAGAAGTATAAGGTAGTAAGTTCGTGTTGTTTTCAGGCACAATACTTGTGTTCATCTTGTAGAGCTGCAATAGGAAACCAATACACTTAGTTGTATGGGGCTCTGCTCTCCTGTTTTTCTTAATCTTTCTACCTCTGGCTGGCCATTCTTTCTTTTTTCTATAGCTACTTTTCTTCTGTCACTTCTTAAATGTTGATGTTCTCTAAGATTTGGTCCTCAACTCAGCTCTCAATTCATTGTGCAGCCTCTTCCTCAATGAATTTATCTGCTATCATAATTCCAGTGTGCCTGGTTATAGCCACACCTCTGTTATCAGCCTTCACCTTTTCTGAGAATCACCAGAACATCATTTTTCAGCTCAGCAATTCTGGCTAGTTCATCCATAGCTTAGGTCCAGATGGTCTTGTCATTCTTCCTATTTCCCAATTCCCATGCCCATCCGACTTTACTCAAACTCCCTTCCTCACCTAGGTAACTTCTATTCTTCTTCTAGACCCATCTTCTCTTATTACTCCTTTAATAATATTATGACTCCATTTTACACGCTCTGTAGCAGCTTGTAGCTATTCTACTTTCTTACTTTATAAATTGGGTGTTTATTAGTCTTTCCTTTACAAAACCATAGGCTGCTTCAGGGAAGAGCTTTAATTTATATTGGAAAGCTAAACCCTAGAAAAATGAGTTTGATTTACACTGTGTAAGATACCTATGAAAACCAAATAAATTGATTTATAGTCACAGGTTTATATCTTATTTTATTATGTAAGTATATATTGAAAGTTCTTTGAAATGAAATCTAAGATTGCTATATTAATTGTCATATATTTTGAAATATTTCTGCTTATTCTGTCTAAACTGCATTTTCACCCTTTGAAATTTAGATTTTCTTGAAAATTGAAAGTCCCTTCTAGATAACCATCTTCAGTAAACAGATGAGTAGTTTCCACAATAGTACCTACTTGAGTTCTTTTTCCTTTCATGAAAATGTTTCAAGAATTAGAGAATTTAAGGTTTGGAAAAGATTTACGGGCCCTGTTTTCAATGATTCTCATCCGATCTAAAGCAATCTGTAAACAAACATATCCTCTCCTACAACCCCAGAATTACAATACAGTATAATCTGAAATTAGTATTCATAAAATTTTCTTCATTAAGTTCAGGTGAGTAACCTCTTTTTTTCTGAGACAGTATCTCTCTGTGTTGTCAGTCGGTAATGGATTCAAACTGATGAGCATCCTGCCTCAGCTTCTCATGTTCTTGGATTATGGTCTTTTGGCATTAAACCTACATAACAACAAATTGGGAGGACTCTCACTGTCTTGTTCCCATGGTCACTTACCCTCTGCATTGCAGTAGGTTCTCCTCAAGGTTCCACGGCCATTCTAGCTACCGAGAGTTGGCTTGGTTAACAATACAGAGCATGGATTCCTTCCTATTGAGAGGATCTTATGTTCAATTAGCAGCTGTTTGTTACTTACAAGATGTAAGTGCCACTGTTGAACCACTGGGGTTGTCTTCCCAGGCTGGTCATTGTTGTGGTTCATAGGCTTTATAGCTGAGCAGGAATGCTAATTGCTTCCCCTCTCAGCAGCTTGCAAATCACCTTAGGATACCATGAGAACCTCAGGGAAAAGGCTTTTCAGGTCAGGTCAAAGTTGATTTTTTTCCATGCCTTTTGTATTTGTGTGTGTGTGTGTGTGTGTGTGTGTGTGTGTGTGTGTGTGTGTGTGGTGTCTTCAGCTAAGTATCTTACCTTCAAATCCTGGAAGGCAACCAAAGGCAGTGGTAATAGACAACGTTGTTTTGGGAGACTCCTGTATCCCTTCTATTGTTTCCAAGACACAATAGGGAATATGCACCCATGAAATCTCAATACTATGGTTGCCTGAGCAAGAATGACATAATGTCAGCACTAGTTGATTTGCTGACGTGGACAAATGAAATTCCACAAGGTCCCAACCTTAGGTTAAGAATTACAGATGCTCAATGGCTAATGAGAAAGAATTAGTTCCTTCCAGGGAGGAGCTCCCGTGTGACTTTTCCAATCCCAAGTGTTAAGCTCTGAACTAACATACATGTAAGCAAAGCTAAATGGACTTGGTATGTATGCATGTATATATGTATGTATGTATGCATGTATGCATATATGTATTATGTATATTTACCAATAAAATTTTGTGTGTGTGAGATGTGTAGATTGAGTTCTACATATATTGATATCCCAACAATTGCTTCCTAAAGCAAATCTGAATGAAACAAGACAATAGAGAACTACAGCGATGAAAGCAGCTTGTAAGTCCTAGAATAGTAGCTGTGATGATGGTAGCTTTCAAATTTGAGGAGATTTGTGTAGGTCCTAAGGTATCTTGAGCTCTATCTTGTACGCAGTGTACCATTATAAAAGAAAATACTTACTCTCCTTGAGACAAAGTATTTCTGTGTAGTTGACCATGTATTTCAGTCTGGCCTCAAACTCATTATCCTCTTGCCCCAGCTTACTCAGTGCTCACATAATAGGCTTACATGTAATACATGGCACATACTAACACATACACACACCTCACACATAATAAATAAACAAAAGGGAACGTTTCTGGGAGGAGTGTCGAGAATGAACTAGAACTAAGGAAGAAACCCAAAGGGATGATTATAGTCACTAGATATGTGATAAACTGAGAAATTTTGAGCAGTAAAATAATTTGATATGGGGTGGGTGTACAGATATAGGGAGAATGAAAGCAGAGTGGGAGCAAAAATGGCTTGTAGGTTTCTAATGTGGAAATAACAGATGATGTCAGTAACTGAGGAGGTGGTATTAAAAATAAGAATAAGAATTTCATTTCGGACATGTAAATCCCATGTGCCTGTGAGAATTTCTCAGGTTTGAAATAAAAGTCTAGCCAGACATCAGACTGGTTATCAGAAAGCAGCAGGAATGGAAACAGTGACAGGAGAGGACTACCTAAGAACATTTGGGAAATTGGATGAGCCAAGGGCTGAGGTGGCGTCCTGGTTAACATCCACAGTTTAGGGACTGATGGACGGGGGAAGAAGATGTCACAAAGGACAAAGGAAAAATATTAAGATGAACAGGGAACTAGGAAACAAAGAAAAAACTGTCATGGAAACCAAACAAACAGGGAAAGAGAAACAGCATCAAATGACATGCAAAGGATTTATGAAATAAAACAGTGTCTTAGTTACATTTCTATCGCCATGACCAAGGCAACTTATATAAGAAAGAGTTTATTTGAGCTTTCTTACAATTTGAGAGGGTTAGAGTTCATGACCACCCTCATGGCAGGGAGCATGGCAGCAGGCAGGCTAGCACGGTGCTTGAACAGGGGCTGAGAACTTACATCTGGTCCACAACAAGGAGGCAGAGAAAAGAGAGCTAGCTGGGATGATATGGGCTTTTGAAACCTCAGAGCCCACTGCCATCAACACACCTCTTCCAAAAAAGGTCACACCTCCTAATCCTTCCCAAACAGTTTCCCAACTGGGAGTCACACATTCAAGTAAATGAGCCTATGGGGGTCATGCTCTTTCAAACCACAACATCCAATATTGTGCTTCTTTTCTCTTGTCTCATCTAGTAGCTTCATCAAAAAGAAATCAAATTTCAAGTTTCTTGAATACTGAATCCTTTTAATAGAGAATCTTAGAATTTTTATTGCATGGACAGTGGCCATTTACCAGATGCTAGGCATTGAACAACGGCCATCACTAAAGACAGACAGGATACACGCCCTGGGGAACGTATCACTGAGATTCAGTGGGGCACACTGCTTAGGGGCCAGGGTGTAAATCATGGAACCATCACTCAGCTATGTGACTGAGAATAAATTACTTAATGATTTCATTTCCTCATCTACAAAATGAGTCAATTAGGGATTATTGTCAATAGGTTATTGTACGGACTAAAGAACTTGATGCATGTAAAGTATTCAGAACAGTGTCATATATGCAAAGAAGCTTAATAAATATTGGTTATTGTTTTAATGTGTTTGGGAGGTGGAAAAATCAATAATCAAGAAAATACCATTTTGGGATAGGCACGATAGAAATAATTAAAATAGCTAGATTTCAAAACACTTAAAGCAAATTAGTGTGTAGCTACTTTAGATTAGATAGTGACATCTTAGACAGCAATGTTTACACTAAATTCTGAATAAAAAGGATTAGTCATATGAGGATATTTGTATTGTTTGCTCCAGATTAAACAACTTTATCACTTGGTCCAAATCTGATTCACATTCTCTTTCTGAAAGTAAAGTTTTATTGTTTATGTACTGTTAATTTTACTTTTGCAGTAATGGCAGAGATGAGTAGTTGGGATAGAGATCGTATGTCTTACAAAGCCTGAAATATTTCCATGTGCCTACTACAGAAAAAGGTTTGGGGGGTTGGGGATTTAGCTCAGTGGTAGAGCGCTTGCCTAGGAAGCGCAAGGCCCTGGGTTCGGTCCCCAGCTCCGGAAAAAAAAAGGTTTGGCTGTCTCTGCTCTAGGCAGAAGGGATGTCATGTGCAGAGGCCATAATCGTGGCCCCAGGTAGAGTGCTCAAAGACCTAAAAGACATACTGAAATGGGTAAGAGCAACAACAATGCATCTGACTTCAAGCCAACTTTTATTCTCCTGGCCATTACTTTGCAAATTCTACCTTTCCCATCCCCTTTAAATGATTAGATTTCCATTTTGCAAGGATCACTGGCCAGAAGTGAGAAAATGAAAACCTGACTCGATTACCAGTTAGAGGTTGGGCGCTAGGGTGTGGAAAATGTCAAGGATGGCACCCAGTGTCTGTTTGAGGTAGTTGGGTGATGCCACTAAATGAAATGGAATGGGACAGAAAGGAAGAGGTCCTTTCATGGTTAACATTGCCTAGTAGGCAGCCTGATGGAGCCTGAAGGTACCCAGATGAATGTGAGGGCTTGGACCCAAAGAAGAGATCTGAGCTGGGGAAATAAAACTGGGATCCATCCATCAGTATATGAATCTCACTAGAAATCATAGGCCTAGAGGATCTCCCATTGAAGTGACTATTTATGGCAAGGGGAGCCCAGGCCTAAGCTCTGTGGGATATAGCCTTCAGAGCTAGAAAAACAGGAGGAAGAAACAACAGAAGCCCAGGAGCATGTAGTGACGTGGTAGGAAAAGCTAGAAAGGTATGCATGCGGAAGTCAGACATTAAGTTATTGGGAAGGTCTGGCCAGTGGTAAGGTTTGGATTGGACTTGATGGCACATTAAAACTCTAGAAGCAAGGCAATGCAGATAGCAAACATACATGTTCATCATAACAATTCAGAGAAGTTATGAAACTGATGAAAACGGTAGCCAAGTATAAATGAAATAATGAAATGCACCAGGCACATGCTATTTCTCCACAGTGGGAACATAATTATTTTGAACCACTCTCTCTCAAGCAGCCCATGGAGTCCATTTACCACTGGAGTTTTCAAACAGTGTCCAATTGAGGAGACTATGCCAAAAGTGCTTTTCTTCTCACCATCCTGTTAAGAACTGCTTGGTTAGAGAAGCCTTTGGTCAACCTCTGGATTTCAGACAAGTAGCTGCTTCTTTTGAGTGCAGTATAAGGTCCCCTTCTGCAGAAGCAATGATTTTCTTGTACAACAAAATCACCCTTCTGTGATTTTTTTCCCCTTGTAGAACAGACTGGCCTCTGTGCTATTCTCTGAAGAAAGTATCTGGAGCCACTCCCTCCCCCTTACATTCTCAGTTGGAAAAAAAATAGCCCGATGAGCTGTCCCTTTCATACTGCAGGCCTGTGGCGTGGTGAGTCAGCTTCAGACTAATTCAATTAAACACCTCCAGCTGAATCTGTCAAACATCCTTTTTTTTTATGGGCCCAGATTTATTTTGTTAATAGTATCAACATATGTTATATACAAAGGTAACCATTAAATAATTATAAACAAATAATTTCATCACTTACTCCCAGCCAATTTTGCATCTCCTGCCAGATACAAAACATTTACTTTAATAAATTTACAGTGAGCAATTTGCATAAAACCGTTGAAAGTGGGGATATTTTCAAAGCAGCTGCTTATGTGTTGTGATTAGCAAAATCTCCCCATCCCCCACTCCCACCCACACAAGCCATTAGTCATTCCTTTGAATTAATACATTGAAGGCCTCTGTTAAAATTAAAATATTATCTCCTAATAGAGAGACAAATGAAGCTATTAACATTTAGCTTGAGTTAGTTGATTGAATTCCTTAATCACTTAGCAAGGTCCTTTGTGAAAGGAACCCAGCAGCTGTTAAGTCTTGAGGAGGGGAAAGGAAAGGTCCAGAACATTCCCTAGGGAGGAAAGGCAGGATTGGGGAGTTCTGTGCAGAGCTGTAGTAAGCCAGAGACTCTTTCTGAAGCACTGGAAACTCAGGTGCAGGGGAGATGTGGCCAAAATACAAAGGGTGGGACCATTTCTAAAGGGCGAGAAAAGCCATTAAAAGCAAATCGCCTTTACTGTTAGCTCCGCCAAGATGGAGCTAGCTTTGTTCAGGTACACCCGAAAGTCTCCATTGCACTGTGGGGATCTTACCAAATGAGATTGGAGCCCAATTGATTTCACTCTTCGATTTGTGACTCATTTTTTTCGTAGCCATACTCTTTTTGTTTTGCTTTGTTTTAAACTGTCAAACAGCATTCTTTTTGTTTTTAATTTTCAAGACAGGGTTTCTCTGTGCAGCCCTGGCTGTCTTGGTACTCACTCTGCAGACCAGGCCAGCCTTGAACTCAGAGATCCACCTGTCTTTGACTTCTCAGCTCTGAGATTAAAGGCGTGCACACTATGCCCTGCCCATAAAACATTCTTAATGTGTAATATGCAGTTATTGAAAGATCTCCATAAAAGCTAATGTCAGTTCTAGGTTTGAATCGTGTACAAGGTATTTCCAGGCTCTTAGATTTTCTTTTTTGATTTTTTATTATAATTTTATTTTCTTGGATATTTTATGTATTTACATTTCAAATGTTATCCCCTTTACCCTCTCTCCCAGACCGCCTCCCCCTCCCCCAACTTCTATGAGGATGTTCCCACTCCCACCCACCCACTCCAACCTCAATGTCCTGGCATTCCCCTACTTTGGGGAAATGAGCCTTCACAGGACCAAGAGCTTTTCCTCCTATTGCTGCTGGACAGTGCCATCCTCTGCTACATACGCAGCTGGAGCCGTGGGTCCCACCATGTGTACTCTTTGGTTGGTGGTTTAGTCCCTAGGAGCTCTGGAGGGTCTGGATAATTCATATTGTTGTTCTTCCTGTGGTGTACTATAGTTGTCTAGTGTTATTCTTCTTTCTTTCGCTTTTTTCATATGCACTTTGCCACTTTAACCACTTTTTAGTGTACAATTCAGTAGCATTAAGTACATTCACAAAACAAATTATTTGTAGAAAATTTTCAAAAATCCAAGCCAGAAACCATGTATGCTTTAAAGGACATTTCATTTCCTTCTCCCACTGGTCCATAGCATCCTTCATTCTACTTGCCATATCTGTTCCTTACTTACCCTTTTTTTTCACTTACTAACAGCCCAGGTCTTTCAGCAAGCAGACTGACTCCAGACAAATGTAAATAAAGATGCACAGACATAAGATATACATATATAATTATTTTTAACATTTGGGTGGTGAATGTGCCCAGCAGACTTCTGACTCATGAGCTTAAAAGAAATGAAGTGTTTTATTGTGTCAAAGGTCTCATGGTATAGAATTTACCCATCTGACCATGCCAAGAACAGAGTCTAGTCTTGTTAACCATATGCAACACATCTCCATTGTTTGATTTTGCATTTTCCTGATGATTGATCATGTTAAACACCTTATTATCTGCTATTTGTTTCTTCTTTGAGAAATACCCATTCAAGTCCTTTGCCCATTTTAAAACACATGACTTCTTTACATATTCTAGATAGTAAGTCCTTATCCTATATGATTTTAAACATTTTCTCCCTTTCCCAATGTGTCGATTGTGTACTCTGCTGTGTAGGTGTTGGTCCTATGTAGTGTCATTTGTCTGGTTTTGCTTTTGTTGTTTGTGCTTAGAATATGACGCATTAACTTTTACATCTCTCAGCACTGTACTTCCCTTTAGGTAATGTGGTTGGGTTTTCCCCTTCATTTCCACTCCAGTGTTCTCTAGCAGGTTGTTTAACAGTGCTGTTGGCTGACTGCTATTGGTTCCCTGACAAGACACACCCATCTACCTTTTTTTTCTCTTTTTGGATTTGTTCCCAAACACAGTAATGGGAGGCCCATGTGAGAAGGGCTGTTTTTTGTTTTTTGTTTTTTTTTTTTTTTTTGATTGCTTTCTTTTTCCCTCTATGAGTGGTACTAGAAAGAGTATCCTCTGGGGTGGCTTCCTTCTCCCATCTACTTTTTAAGTGGGTGTGGTGGTCTTTGAGCCAACGACGGGTCAAAAGGCAGGCTGTATCCAGACCAATGAGAAACTCCTGGGTTCCGAATGGATCTTAATAGGGACATTGAATTCTTGGATGGCTAGCATCTGCCTCATTGTCCTCTTGGTAATGACCCTCTTGTATTGTTGGTCAATGATCAGAAGGTGCAAAAGAAACCTTACCCCCTTACACTTTTAGTGGCTTCAATCCACCGGAACAACTTGTGCCCAAGGCCAATAGAACATAGCCATTCTCCCTTTGTAAAAAGAAAAAGGGGTTGGGTTTCCTCCAATTGTCTGCCCCTCTCTGTCTCCTCCACTATTTTTGTTTTACTCTCTAGTTAACTTTGCATAGAACAGCTTCACCAGTAGGACCCGTGAGGAGGATCCAGGCACACTCTTCTCATTGGCGAGTGCAACAGCCTTTTCCCTTGCTCTAATCTGGGGGTTTGTGGATGTAGAAGGGAGGTGGGTGGGTGAAGAGTTTGGCCACAGTCTTCCTTCTGTACTTCACACATACCACCCGCTCGCTTGTAGACGCGCAAACACACACACACACACACACACACACACACACACACACACACACACACACACACGCCTGTTCAGTCAGTCCCCTTCTCCCCGTGTCTTCCATCAAGATGACAGGGTGCTGGAGAAAAGGCTGCTGGAATCAGCTGGTAGGTACAGTAGTAATCTGAACCCCACCCACCCGCTGCCTTTGCTTGCTCAGGTTTCTCCGGTCACTCCTGCCAGGGGAGAAAACATGTAAGCGCGCCTCCAGAGGAGGGGCACGGGGAGCTGGGAGTGGCGGGGGCGGCGGAAGGTGAGCCTAGGAAGGTGGCCCAGCGCCCCTTCTGCCCGGGCCCCTCCCCGTGCTCCCTTAGGGTGTCAGTCTCCGCTCCGCTTGCCCCCACTCCACCCTCCTTTCGAAGGGATTGCCTTTTTTTTCCTCTGCGGCGGCGGAAATGACAGTGTGGTGCTGCGGTGGTGTCATGGAGCTGCCTCTGGACTGAGAGGCGAAAACTCTTTAAGTTTAGCCCGGGAGACCTAGACGCCGGAACGTCGCGGTCTCCGTGCTGTCTCCCGTGGGGCGCGCGGGCTGGCGGATCCCGGCTGCTGCGCGGCGGCAACGGCGGCGGCGGCCGCAGCGGAGAAGGCGGGCGGCGGCCTAGAGTGGTGGTGGCGGCGGCGGCGGCAGCGACAGCGGCCCGGGAGCTTGCGCGGGAGCCCGAGCCAGCTTGCTGTGGAGGCCAGCGAGCGCACGGCGCTTCCCGGCGCGCGTAGGAGATGGCTGACACCCGGGAACAATATGGGTAAAACGCGTCCCCTCGCCGAGGCCCGGGGGTGGGGGGTGGCTAGTGTGGCCGCCCGCGCAGGGCTTGGTCCCGGCCAGCTCCTGCTGCTCTTCAGGTGCCGCCGGGGCCGGCGCTGGCTGAGGACACTCGGGGTTGGGAGAGTGGGGGGGACCGGACGGGACTGGGTCCTCGAGGCTCCAGGTGGCAGTGGCGGAGTCCCAGTTGTCTGTCACACGGTAGTGACCCGGACTCCTGCTACTGCCCTCGTGGGAAGGAGTTTGCACTCCTAGATCCCAGGCTGGGGAACGGCCCGAGGCCTCCCGCTTGGCCAGGCCGAGCCAGGGGAAAGCAGTGGAGCGGCTTAGCTCTCCTGGCGCCTAGGCGCAAGTCTGGGAAAGGGCGCAGCCGCCTTCCCACGCTCCCGCAATCCACGGCGTCCTCGGCCCGGGCGGCGCCCGGAGGTCGGCGGTTGGCTCAGTGGTGCTGGCGCAGCAGCCAGAGATGCGGTGGACACCCTGCGGGCAAGAGCCCGGGAGAAACTTAATCCCCCCTCCCTTGTTTTCCCCCTGCTGGGGAAGTGATCTTCAAGTCTCTGTCTGGGTGGTTCTTTATTTCTGGCCTAGCTGTAAAAGCAGCGCCGTTGGGGGGAAGAGGGAAAACTTGAGTGTGTCCACAGGACACACTGCGACTGAAACAGAGACACGGGAGCCTTTTTCATTTTGGGCTCCTAAGAATTACTGTAACGTTACTGGTGATGGGCTGGCTTAGGTTGTTTCGCACTTCACGTGCAGCATATTATTTATTTATTTATTTATTTAGGAGGCATTTCGGTTTAGAGCAGGAAATTAGGATCCCGGGATGGTTGGACTCCTCACTTTCCCCTCTCTCTTCACTATGTGCTGTCACTATTCTGCCTCTTCTTATCCCTGCCTCCCATCTAAGCTGCCACATCTCTCCCAGAGTCCCTGCACTCTCAGCTTTTCTCTGTCGACCTGTGCACATCCCAGCAGTGCAGCTTCTTGCTTTTCAATCACTTTGAATTTTTTTTTTTGAAGATTCTGGAGGGTGGGGCTGGTGAATGGCATTAGTTGTTTGTCTCTGAGGAGTATTTATGAAGCAAGACATTGGAAACTGTAATAGGAGACAACTATTGTGTGGGGATTAATGAGATTCTCAAATTGGACCATAAGGGCTGACTTTAATCCCACTCCATTTCCTCTCCGAAATCGAATCAGCTCTGACAATATTCCAATAGAAGATGGAGTTGGCAAACGAAGAGTTCACACTCTTGCTCCCTTCTGCTTAGGGAGTTTTGCTGTATCCTAGATTCCTATCCCAGCACCCCCACCCTTTTCACCTCCTCCCCACTCAGCACTGCCCCGAGGGAGAATCGATCTTTGCTATTTTTATATATTCCTGCTCAATCAATTAGCTTAATACAGACGCATAATATGAATTAGATTTCTCTTGATTGTTCCTTACAAAACTTGATTCATGTGGTTGAAACACAAGCCTAGGAGCCTAGAAGATCAGAGAGTTCATTCCAAATGTGACGTTGCATTGGCTTTACGGCCTTTAGACATTTGTATGACCTCTCTTTCACAGATGCTGCACTTGCATAAAAGGCATAATATTGTGTACTGGGTATTGTGAGTATTGGCTTGGTCCTTTGAAGATAAAAGGATTCTATAAACCTTGGCATTATACTTTCCAGTGAAAGCATTTCATTTATCCCTTAGTGGGTTACTGGATTGACTGGATATAAATGGGAACACTAATTTACACAAACCTTAATTTGCCCTTATTAGTTCCCTTGGGATTCAAATTATCATTGTAATTTAGATCTTAAGTCAATTTGTTTCGCAAATGTATGTGCAACTGAATGGGAACATATATACAATTAGGCATAGAAAGTAATGGTGATGATTTTAAGTCGAGTCATAAATCATATTGATTACACTTTACCCTAACAGTCTGAGTCAGACTCATTTGAATATTCAACCTCACCCATTTTTTTAGCCTATGCGGAGGGGAGTTAGTTAATGCCCAATAAAAAGTGTCACAGATAACTTTAGGTCTGGCTATAGAAGCACAATTAGCACCTAGCAGCCATGAGTCAATATTTTTTAAAGCACCTTTAATGCACAGACACCTCTGCTGGCTGTGTTGAGGGAGGCCCTGCACTTGACCCAGTATTTTGGGCTCATATTTGCCCTATGCTAAACTCTACTTACATCTCCAAGGCTCGATCAGGTCAGGGTGCGTGATGTGTGGAGTAGGGAGAGAAGTTACAGGACATGAAGAGCTGTCTCTCCTATTTACTTTCATGACTCCCGTGATTCCTACCTAGCATGTTGTACCTTGCAAGACCACTTCTGAGAGGCACTTGCTGCAAATGAGTGGCTTGCTTGCTTCACAAACATATCATCTGAACAGTGCAAATTGACTTAGATAAAATTGGTTTGGTTAATCCCTCCTCTAAGAACAGGGCAACTTGCTCCAACTTGCAGGCCTTAAAATAGTGCTGGTGGAGTGTCATAATTGCATCCAAGTAGTGTTCTGAGTAGTGAGCCTTTCTATTCCCTCCTCCCATAAAATCTGCTGACACCGCAACAATTAGGAGGGAGACTAGAGAAGAATGCTTTTGTAATCACTCAACAAACCTCATCATCTTGATGAAGAGTGAAGAACACTGTCTCTGATTGTTAGGTCCCTTAGAACTAGAATTTCTCTTTCTCAACAGGGATGTAAAACCCCAAAAGACAAAGTCAGGGATGAGGCATACAATTATGTCTCAGGTGACTGTTTTAAGAGATAACTGTTTGGCTTTGTCTGTCTGTCATACAATCTTTCTAGATTTTCCTAAATTTCTAGATATTGGCCATGGGACTCAGCTGCTAGAAGAGGTCTGAGGGGATAGGAGGATGCTCCAACTCCATTTAGTATTATTGACTTTTTGTTCTGTCTTCTATACAAAAGAAAGCTGTGTCTATGATGTGCGTAGTGTCCTTACATGAAATACTATATCATCAAAGTGTGAGGTATAACACGTTCATGATGGATAGAACACAGTTCAAGAGGTTTGAAAGGCAGTCACTTAAATTTTAACAGTTCTTTATTTGCGTGCCTCTGACCATGTATATGGTACATGCATATGTGCCATAGCATACATGCAGAGGTTAGAGGGAAACTTGTGGAAATCTACTCTTTCCCTCCACTGCATGGGTTCTGTGGATCTAACTCTGGCCACCAGTCTGGGTAGTTAGCAAGTTTACTTGCTGGGCAGTTTCACTAGCCCTAAATATAGTCACTGTTTTTGAAAATTGGGTACAAAATATGATATTGTGCTGTCTGTATTTCCAGATCCTTAATAAATACATTGATCGTCACTGAGTGGTAACAGAGGAGGCCAGAAAATGGCTTCTCTGTGTGTTGGTTGAGCCACAGTGAGAAGTTCAGATGAGCAGTGGCAAGAGAAGATAGTCCTACGCTGTTGTCTGCTCTGTGCAGACCTTTAGCACCCTTTATCCTCACTTCTTGCCTTCAAGGGCCAAGAATCTCGTCGCCACCCATTTTCATATATTAAAACACTACCCAAAGTTTTCTGTGGGCTGTAGAAGTCTGTTCTGTGGCTTTTTCTGTCTGCTGCTTTTTTCATCTTTTTATTCTTTATGACCATAGTCACATAACATTTTTGATTGTCAGACTTCCAGAAAGTCTATAAACCTGGCAGAGGGATTTTGAGGAAAAAAAAAAGTGACACGATCCCACCGTCACTTTCTCCATGAGCTGTTTGCCTGAATAGAGTATACACTACAATGTTGGTTCAGTGTAACTGGGTTAGAAAAGTGTGGGTTCTTGTTTCTCCACAGCACTCTGACTGCCTGACCTTGGGCTTTGTCTCGGTCTCTTTCTGCAGGTCAGACTCCTCTGGGTGAGGACGAACAGTATCCTCTGGCTCTGGGTCATCCTCTTACAGAGACCAGATGATCTGATAAAAACCCATTCTATAATGACAACTCTTCCTGACATCTAAAATCCTAATATTTTCTAATTTTCTCTGATAGGAACATAATATGTAGGCATAGGAGACAACGCTGACTTAAGGCAGCAAAGTGTACGTGTGTGTGTGTGTGTGTGTGTGTGTGTGTGTGTGTGTGTGTGTGTGTGTGCAGTCCAGAGATAGAAAAAATGGTTTATAGTCCACAATCCTCTATCACTTCGTCTATAGCCTTTTGTTCAGGGTTGCTAGGATCCATGTGGTTCCGGGGAGAGGAGAAGCTTGATTTCAAATAGGCCTCTGTTTTCTGTTTCTTGGTACTGATCAGAACTTGGGGTCCTCACAGCCTAACATTCAATAGGGTGCCCTACATACATATATTACAAGTTTTATTATGGAGAAGTGGAAATGACTGCCCATGGCAGTAGGACACTGAATACTTTAAAAATCACTGTATATTTAAAAATGCGTCACTGAAAACAAACCCAGAGGGTTGGAAATTCCATCTTAAAATGGATGAGAATGTACACTAGTAGCCTGCGTAAAGAAGGCTGTTCTTCGTTTGTCCCCAGTCTCACAGCTCTGCCAGTGGAATCTGCGTTATGAATCATACTTAACAATTCTTGTCAAACATTATAAGTTACCTCAGCAAATCTATCTTTGGTTACTTTGATTAATCATTTTAAAATAATATTTTTAGTCTGTGAAAATTTTATACATTTATATAATGCATTTTGATCAGACTTTGATTAATCTTTTGTATTGGAGGCAGATTAAGACTTTTGGTTCTGTTATTTTTATGTTTTAATATTTGTGATGACTTAATTATATAAAACACTCAAAGTGGTAGATTTAGGAGCTGTTTATTAGAAAGGAATAACATTCAATTCATGTACTATCCAATCCTATACTTCTTAGCCTGACTAGTTACAGTAAGTAGGCCTTATAGTAATGCCTGTTAGTAATGCCTGTTACTAATGCCTGTTAGTAATGCCTGTTAGTCAGGAACTGGATCAGTTCTCTGTCCTAGCCAGTAATCAACCTTCGGTTCTGAGCTCTTGTCGTATATGATGGGAGCCTCAAAGAAAACACCAGAGGGACTAGAGAGATGGCTCAGCAGTTAAGAGCACTGACTGCTCTTCCAGAGGACAGGGGTTCAATTCCCAGCAACCACATGGCAGCTTATAACTTTTTGCAACTCCAATATTTGACACCGTCACACAGACATACTTGCAGGCAAAATATCAATTCACATACAAATAAAAATCATTAAATTGTTAAGAAACAGAACAAAGAAAACACTAGAAATAATTCTTCCCTCTGAAGGACCATATGGAAACCTTAATGGTAAGACATATGAGCATCAGAATCACCACAGTTAAAACTGTGGTTTTCCTGGGATTGTGTGGAAAAGTATGATTGTTTTCTATCATGTCAATAATTTGTTTGTGATGAATTTCCAGGTGTTTCTTGCTTGGGAAAAAAGTGTTCTGGGTATATCGTGTGTAAATGTGTGATGCAAGTAAATGTAATTTTAAAACGGGTTAATTTATTTTACCCTCATGGGATCATCACAAGGGAATATGCAATGCATGCACAGGGTGCTTTTGAGCTAAAAGATAAAGAAGCTGTGCTCCAAAGAATTTAAATGTTTTACCTGCATCATAAGCTAGTACTGTTAGATAGAAGACTTTAAGAAGACATTAGTAAAAGAATGAAATAGTGATTTTTTAAAAAAAATATAACCACTATACAGATATATTATTATTTGAACTAATTACCGTCATTGACCACCTACCTAACCTCCATTTTGCTTCTATTTTGAGTTCTCATCATATAGAATATAAAGAATTCTATGCATTGGCTATCCTTTTTTTGTCTTTTCTTTCTTTTTTTTTTTCCGGAGCTGAGAACTGAACCCAGGGCCTTGTGCTTACTAGGCAAGTGCTCTACCACTGAGCTAAATCCCCATTGGCTATCCTTATGTCAGATTTATTTCTCACAGCTGCTGTGTAACTGAAGCTGGCTTTTTTTTTTTTTTTTTGAGCTGGGGACCGAACCCAGGGCTTTGCGCTTCCTAGGTAAGCGCTCTACCACTGAGCTAAATCCCCAACCCCTGAAGCTGGCTTTGAAATCATTATGTAGACCAGGCTGTCCTTGAACTAACTTGTAATCTTCCTGTTTCAGCCTTCCAAGTGCTGGGTTTACAGCCATGTACCAACATCCAAGGGGCTTCAAATGAGCTTTTCTGAACTTGAAGGTGTCATCCACTAATCAAAATGTTCTTCGATTTGGTAGTTTTCTTTTTTTTTTTTCTTTTTCTTTTTTTTTTTTGGAGCTGGGGACCGAACCCAGGGCCTTGCGCTTGCTAGGCAAGCACTCGGCCACTGAGCTAAATCCCCAACCCCTTAGTTTTCTTTTTCAGGTCTAGAAGATGTTTTCATTGGTTGATACTCATAAGGCATTCCCCTCCCCTTTAGTTGTTCACTGGAACATTCAATAAACCTTCCTTGAGGTACAGCAAGTAAAAACATCTACTGCACTTCACATCAGCCTAGACAAAGGACAGTCATACACTTGTGCGTCTTGTCACCTTGGTGATAATGCTTATCACTTCTTAGCCTGACTAGTTACACCGGTGATTGAGAGTCATGCTTTTAAGAGCTAGTTTATAGCATCCAAGGTATCTTATTTGCATGATAATAAATAGAAAGAACTCTATAATAATAGGATATCTGATCTAGAAAGCATCTTAAAGGAATGCCTGGTGATTCTAGTTCAACTTGAACAGTATTTTGTACTTGAAGAAACAGACTAAGCCAGGACTTGTTTGGTCATACTCCAAGGAAGATGGATAGTTTCTAGTATTTTAAGGAAAGTCTCATGAGAAGTTAATGCTAATATCGTGAAAGGTTAAAGCTAATATCCCAAAGAATAGTTTTTGTATTATTTTTAAAGATAAAAATGCAGCTCTTTTCTTCATCTACAGCCCAAAAGGTCAGGCTTAGTTTCACATTTGTGGCTTTTATGGGAAGAAGGGTAGACTGTAGCTCCCCAGGGAGAGAGTAAGAGTCGGGAGCCATACTCAGAAGATCTAGAAGATGAAAACTAGATAGGCTATTAGCTGTTGGGATAAGTAGGCATTTAGTTATGTTCAAATGGCATTTGAAATAATAGAATTCTGTCAAGTGCAGATCACAGCTACTTGATCATAACTCGATCAGAGTTAGCTAATGCTAGATTTGGAGGGCAATACTTGACTCAATTTTTCATCTTGTAAAGGCAAAACGTGATATGTTTTGAAATCTTAATCCTCTACCTTTTAGGAAGGAATGATGGTGCATGACTGTAATTTCAGCACGGAAAGGCTGAGGCAAGAGGATTGAGCCTAGCCCAGGTTATTCAGTGAGCCCCTGTCTCAAAAGAAAGAGAAAGAGAGTTGGGAGGGAGAGGCAAACCCTTTTTGTGTTTCTATAGAGGCACACACAGCATTTTAATGCATCACCAATAAGTCTACTTTCATTGGTAACTCCGTCCTTCCTCTCTCTTCCTACTTTTTAACAAAGCTCAGACTGACGAGGATAGACTGTGAAGATAAGCCATGCAGGAAGAATGTTCTAGTAGAAAGAGCAAAACCATACATGTTTGTTTATACACCAGTAACTAAATTATTTGGAATGGAACTCTTAGGTTGTAGGCACAAGGATATTTATTTCTTAAAATGTCAGTTGTTTCTACCACTTTGTACATTTAGTTAATGCATTTGTGACAACAATTGTGTTTTCTGGAGAAAGCGTCGTGATTATCTGCCATTGGGTCATACTCATCAGATTCACATTCTTTTGCTGTCTTTATAACCCTCTAAATCTAAGCTCTTCAATTCTCAAGACTTTCTGAAGTTACACTTTCTCATTGTTTTGTTTTTGTTGTGTCCCTTCCTCTGCTAAAGTATTTTGTGATAAAGGTAGGAATTAAGTGTTTTAGCAGCAATTTAAATATTTTAAGTGAATAAGAAGTGAGGCTTAAGAATTTTCTGACACTTGTTGACATGTTGTAGATGTCTCAGAGCATCCCAAGACCTACATAGGGAATCAGTGACCTAGAAAAAAGGAAATAAGCTATTCAAGCTGGGAGTGATGATACTTGTTAATTCCAGCACTAAGCAGGTGGAGGAGGAGAATCAGGAGTTCAAGGTCATCCTTAGTTACCTAGCCAGTTCAGGGCCTGCTGAGATACAAGACACCCTATCTGGAAAAAAAATAAAAGTAAGTAATCCAATAGCTTATACTCACTGCATAATCACACAGTTTGCAACATACTGATACTATACAGTATTAAGCTATATTAAGTCTAGAGTTTGGTTTGACTTTGAATCTCTTTTTAAAGATTGAGATGTGGTTCATATAGCATAATAGTCACCATACATACCATAATAGTATACAGCCCAATTGTTTTTAATATAGTAAAAAACTTGTGCAGCCTTCACCACTATCTAACTCCAGAACATTGTCAAAATTCCAGAAAGAAAGTCCGTCCATATTCGTACTCACACCTGCTCCTTCCTTCTCTTAGACCTTGACTGCGATTATGCTTCTATTCCTATGATGTTCCCTATTGTAGGCATTTCATATAAAGGGACTCACACAATATACTACATTTCTGTACTGGCTTCTTTCATTTGGAAATCTATTTTAAAGGATTGTTCATATTGCAGGTGCTATCAGTATTTCCATTCATTTTTATAGCCAAATAATACTCTATCCTAAGGACAAACTGTGTTTTGATTTTTCATGTATCAGATGATGGGCTTTGGTTGTTTTGCTCTTGGCTTCCATGAATATTGCTGCCATGAACGTTGGTGTGCATGAGCTTTTGAATAAACACATTTTTTATTTTATTCAGTTCAGACCTAGGAGTGGAATTGCTTGATCAGATGGCAACTTCACATTTAACTCTGGAGGAAATGCCAAACTATTTCCCAAAGCAGCTGCACCATTCTGCATCCGTACTAGTAATATATGAGGGATTCAATTTCCCTACATCCTGGTAGACACCTGCTACTTTTCTCTGTTTCGATCCTCTGTATTATTATAGCTGTTCTACTGTGTTTATTTGGTTTGCATTTCCCTAATGGCTAATGATGTTGGATATCTTTTCTTGTGCTTACTGGCTATTTGTTTATCTTCTCAGGAGGATCCTTTGCCTTTTCATTCTGCCAATGGTGTTATTTCTAGCCCTAAAGGTTTAAATTTGGATGAAGTAGCATTTATCTTTATTGGTTAATTGTGATTTTTCTGTGATCTAAAAAAAAAATCGTGCTGTCTAATCTAAGTCATGTCAGATTTATATGCATCTTTTCTTCTAAGACTTTTGCTGCTTTGATTCTTAGATGATTGGTCCATCTTCATCTTTAGACTGAGGGGTTAGT